>NW_018224877.1:186617-187111 GCF_001263595.1 Phalaenopsis equestris | reverse complement strand
AGTGGAGGGAAAGTGAGAGATTTCTTCCTCCTTGCTACTTTAAAGAGGAATTTTGTGTGATGTAAAGAAAGGAAGAGATTCAGAGGAACTTCAAGGAGTTTTCTTGGGGAGAAATTAAAGATAAGTTATTTACTTGTTGTAGTTTGTATGACTTTGATTTTATATATGAATTTCAAGTTTTGTAGTATTTTCTCCATTCGATCTGAGTAGTTTTCTCTATTTTTCTCCTTGTCTCGAGATTTGTGAAATAGTGAATTGAACTGGTGAAGCTATGAAAATTTTCAAAAAATTGTGATGATCTTTTCACTTAGATCTTAATTTACGTTTAATCTGGCCAATTGATTTGTTAAAATATGTTGATTTTTACAACTAAAGTGAAGGTTACATCCAAGATTCAGGGAGGTCACAGCCCTTGGAAGTTGGATGCAAATAAATAGGGAAATATTATTATCGGGCGAAGAATTGGAGATTTTAGAGTGACAGACTAAAATACC
>NW_018224877.1:180232-186072 GCF_001263595.1 Phalaenopsis equestris | reverse complement strand
TATATATATATATATATATATATATATAATGCTATGTATGTTATTATATGCTTAATTTTCTTAATAGTTATTTTTAATTTTCAATAAAGCCAAAAACTTGATCCCGAGCAAAAGCTAGGAAATTTTTCAACTACCATGCAAAGAAGAAATAATTATAATTTTAAATATGGGATACTATGCAAGTATGCATATTGATATCAAGTAATATAAGACTTTCTGATTAAGTCCTGAATATCGAACCCACAGGAAAAATATTTATATGCTTTTTAGGAATTTAGAAATTTTAGATGACAAAAATCTACTTAGCAAAATATTCTTACCTAGACTTAAGATGCTAAAATAAGAATGAAAATTAAATTCTTTTTGTAATTTTTTGGTTTACAAAAATAAAGTAAGCAACTAATTAACTTAACTAAATACTTGCAAGATGAAGGTGATATAAAAAAAATATTTTTTTTTCATTATCATGAATTAGTAATAAGTAGAGAAAATCTGTTGTAGAACTATTCTAAATTATGTTGTGCCAAATAGGAGCAATAATATTTTTTACCCTTACTAGAGATGCTATAAAGAACATTGGCGAATTTAAAGTTTGAATAATTCTGAAGATCGGCTAGGCAGGGAAGATAGTAGCTCTCACTCTATAGTTCTCTCTTCTGCATCCACATGGGGGCTAATATCTCATATAAAAACCTAAAACTATAAATAAAATTGGGGACTTTAGTCTGTCACTCTAAAGTCCTCTAATCTACACCCTTGAAAAGTTTATTTCACTATTTATTTGCACTCAACCCCATGAACTACATTCTCATCCAAGAAATCAATATGTGATTCTAATCATTTATTGGCTGAGACAATACCATCTTGGATCTTACACAACATATATTAACATTTTAATTGGCCAAATCAAGAAGTAAATGAAATACAAGGTTTCAAATCATCGTTTCAAATCATCATAAGGTTTCAAATTATCACAACTTCTTCCAACAATGAAGCCTAATGCTTCACACAACTTCCTTTCAACACTTAATAACTTATCATTTTAAGGAAAAAGATAAAGAAAAATCATTTGAATTCATGGAGAAAACACAACCACACATGAGTTTAAATGTAGAAATTATGCACACAAATAAGAAATCTAAGTTAAAACCAAGTGTAGTCATAAAGATAAACACTTATCTCAAATCCTCTCTACCAAATGTCTTGAAGTTCCTTTGAATTCTCTTCATTCACTTACAATACAAGCTAACACTCAAAATAAAAAGAAAAGTTGCTGGGGCGGATGACAAATTGGATGGATGATGATTGTAAATTTTATGGATGGCTAGCCTCCTCTCTTAAAAAATCTAAGTCTTTTCTTATAAAAATCCAAGGGGTTCTTGTGTCTCTTCAAAAAGGTGTCTCCATTCAATGAATCTTCTAGAAGTTGCCTCCTTAAAAGCCAATTGAATGAACTTTGGTGTCCATAGGCTATTTCCCACATTTTTAACAAGGGTTGCTTCAAACACCTCTTCAAAAATCCGCTCCAATTAATATTACATCTCATAACTACTTTTGGTGCTTAAACACGGGGTACTTGGTGCATAGGCTCTGCTCCTCTGGCGCATAGGTGTCAATCCTGGGCACTTAGGTGCCCCAGTTCATTTTTGCATCTTTCTTCATTTTTACTCCAATTTTTCACTCCTTTTAGTATTTTTCATCCATTTGATTGTACTTGAAAGAAAAACACACAAATATCTTTTATTAAAGCACAATATCTAAAAAATAGGTAGAAAATGTGTATAAAAATACTTTATATTTTAGGTGTATTACATACTGACCATTCGACTATTAAATATCTAATGTAAAAGAAGGATGCAAAATAAATATTAATTAGATGAGTACTTCTGATGCAAGAATTCGATTTTGTGGTAGTCAATAGGAAATTGATTGATAATCAAATTGTTGATCATCTATCTAAGGTAGATAAGGAAGAAACACTTGTTTTAGAAAAAGAAATTAATGAAACTTCTTTCGATGAACAACTTTGTGCTATTAAAGGATGAGAAATATCGTGGTATGATGATATTGTGAATTATATTGTTAGTGGTATTTTACCATTTGGACTGATAAAATAATAAAAAAAGAAGTTCATTCATGATGCAAAATCTTACTTAAGGGATGACCCATATTTATATAAGTAATGCAAAGATTTTATCATGAGAAGATGTGTTCATGAGAAGATGTGTGCCTTATAAAGAAATTCAAGAAATTATCCAAAATGTCATGATTCTGAATTTGGAGGTCATTTTGGGAATGATAGAATTGTTCATAAAATTTTACAATATAGATTTTATTAGTCTAATCTATTTAGAGATGTTAATATATATATAAAAACATGTGATCAGTATTAGAGAGTAGGTAATAGTTCAAAAATAAATGAAATGCCTCTAAGTTTTATTTGGAAGTTAAAATTTTTTTTGCATGGGGATTATTTTTTATGAGACCATTATACCTTCATTTGGAAATGTATATATATTGATTGCAGTGGATTATGTGTAAAAATGAATTGGAGCAATTTCCTTACCTTGATGTGATGCTCAGAATGTTTCAAAATTTTTAATCAAAAACTTTCTTACAAGATAGGGAATGTGCCGAGAACAATCATTAGCAATGAAGGATTTCATTTTAGGAATGCAAGAATTGCTAAGTTGGTGGTCAATTTAATATTATGCATAGGATTGCAATTGCTTATTATTCTTAGACTAGTGGTTTAATAGAAGAATCTAATCGTGAAATTAGAGGAATTTTATAAAAAACTGTCAATCCTAATAAAATTGATATGTCTGCTAGATTAGATACTGTATTATCATACAGGATAACTCATAAGACACCTATAGAAATGTACCCATATAGATTAATTTTGGGAAGACTTGTCACTTACCAGTAGAATTGGAGCATAATGCCTAGAACTTGAGCATAAAGCATAATGTGCTATTAAGGAGTTCAAATTTAATTTAAAAGCTGTTGGTGAGAAAAGATTATTACAATTGAATGAGTTTGAAGAAATTAGGAATGAATCTTATGATAATGCTGAAGATAATAAAAAAGGATTTTGAGCTTGGACATAATGTTTTATTATACAATACAAGACTAAAATTATTTTCTGGAAAACTGAAGTCTAAGTGGAAAGGGCCATTCACAATTGTAAAAGTCTATCCCCATAGAGCTATTAATATTGAAGATCCAAAGATTGTAAATATATTTAAAGTGAAAGGGCACAGATTGAAACTTTATTTTGATGGTCAAAGACCGACTTTTAAAGAGATTTTAATGTTGGGTCACCCAGAGTAAACACTGGGAATGTTGGGTTGATGACAATAAACCAAGGGGATTTTTGGAGGCAACCAATATTTATCGTTGTTTATTTTGCTTGTCTACTTTTGTTTGGAGTGATATATATATATATATATGGAGTGTGTATAATCAAGTTCATACCAAACAAGCAGAAATTGCTTAACTACATTTAAGAATGAATTCTTTGATAAATATAATTGAAAGAGCAATTCGTGGCTCCTTACGCATTAATAATAAAAAAGGTTACAAAGCTGGGGAGGGAAATATATATATATATGCAATATATATATATGGAGCTGTTTAGGATGGCGGCTGGTGCTCTGCTAGGGTTTCCATGGCTCCCTGTTCTGGCTGGTTTGTAGGCTAGTGGTGGAGAGTTGTTTCTTCTTCTTTGCTGTTTATTTGGTGGGCTAGAGGTTCGTCCTACAATTGGTTTTTCTCAGATACTGTAGTTTTTGTTTGTTGTTGTTCTTTTGGTTTGTTCTTATTTCTATCTTCCCTGCCTGAGTGGGGTCACCACTTGGTCTGTGGTGGTGACCATTTTGGCGGCTGGGGTGGGTTTTCTCTGCTGAAGTCTTACTTGCTGTTGGTTTTTGTGGGGAAGTGTTTAGCTGTTTTTTGGTTTACTGTTACATTGGTTTTACTGTTCCATTGGATTTTGACTTGTTGGTTCTCCTTTGGTGGTTCTCCTTCATTCTAAATGGCTACTAACATTGCTTTGGACACTAATCTCCAATAGGGTCAAGGCCACCTATGCTGAGGTGGTTGGACACCTTAAGGAACAGTTACAAAATATGGATAAATTAGTTTTTTCCACAGGAATTTCATGATACTTTAGCTGGTTAAAGGACTTCTCCCTGTATTCACCCCCTTAGGTGTAAGGAGGGGGAACCTGTAGTTTATTTCTCTCCTCAGGAAGTTATTTCATTAAATGATGAGGTTAAGCTGACTTTGGTAGGGAAATTTCAGCTTGGTCACCCTAAGATGGAACTTGTAAAGAGTTTTTTGAGTCCTTAAACTTTACTGGTGCTTGGCAACTGGGGTTACTAGATGGCAAGCATTTGCTTATTCAATTGACAATAGAAGAAGATTATGCTAAACTTTTTGCCAAGCAATCTTTAGTTATTGGGGGGGCTACAATGAAACTTTTGAAATGGTCTCCTAGCTTTGATCCTAGCAAAGAACCTCCTGTGGTTCCTCTTTGGTTCAAGCTTCCTGGTCTCCCTATTCCCTACTTCAAGTTGAATGCCTTTTTTAATATTGGGTCTGCTTTAGGCAGACCCCTTAAAGTTGATGCTCACACTTATAACAAGGCAAGGCCTGCTCTTGCTAGAATTCTCATTGAAAGAGATATCACCTTGCTTGAAGTTAAAAGAGTGTGGATAGGCTCTGAACAGGATGGATTTTGCCAGGAGGTAATCCTTTAGCAAAGGCCTTATTATTGTCAACATTGCAAGATGTTTGGGCACACTAGGGATAGGTGCTATAGGCTACACCCTCCAGTGAAAAGAAAACATTATTCTTTGAAGAAAATTGCCCCCATTCAACCTCCTGGGGTTAATGAGTATGGCTTACAGGATGAGGCTCGGAACTCTCCAACCCCCTTTATTTCTATTACTCCTCCTTCTCCTCCTAAGGAAGTGCTAAGAGAGGAACCCAATATCATTACTATAATTTACCCCATAGTTGATTCCCTTAAGGAGAGGCTGCAGGATCGAATTCAAGAACAACAATTACATCATGTGATTGAAGAAGAAAAGGTTACTGATTTGAACCACCTTTTGGGGGAGGATTGGGTTATGCAGACCTCTAAGAGAAAGAAAAAAAAACCACAAAATCTCAAAGATTACAAAGAGAGGCAGCTTCCATTGGCAATATTCTGAAGGCTGGATCATCTCTTAGACCATCTAGAGGGAGAATCAGATCCAGATCACAACCTTCACCCCATCTTTACCCTCAAAATGCTTAAATTCTCTCTGGTTTGGTTATTGACCTCTGGTTACCTTATGTCTTTCAGAAGACCTTTAATTCTTTTCCTTAACTTCAGTTATGATATGTTGAGAATGAGTTTCTATGGCCTTTGGGTGATGGCAGACTCTTATCAACATTTATATACTCTATACTTAAGAAGATATGGAAGACTGTCTATTCCTTTGCCTTTGATTCAATTAAACAAGTCACTAGTCAATTTTTTGGTTTGTTGTGACAGTAGTAATAATTTGAGAAAGGGTCTGTCTGGTCTTTGGGTGTTTGTAGAGTTCTTTATGCTCTCTAATAACTTTCTTGAAAGATATGGGAGTCATTTTATTTCCTTAATATGTCTCATGACAGGAAATCACTGGTCATTTTCTGGATTGTTTGGATAGCAGTCCTTGGGTTTCCATTTTCTTTCAGATGATTAATTTGATGTGTCGGAATATCAAGGGGATTTCTGATCAGAAATCTTTGATCATAATTAAATAGTTGGTAAGGAAGCACATGTTATTGTGTTTCACTATTCTTGA
>NW_018224877.1:82504-180054 GCF_001263595.1 Phalaenopsis equestris | reverse complement strand
TATAGCTAGATTGAATGAAAAATGGGGAGGGAAACCTGTGGACATTACACAAATGTTACTCTTTAATCAGAAGATCAGAAACATTGCCCTTGCTAAACTTCCTCATCAGGGACCTCTTGACACTTGGAGAAGAGGAAAACTTTTTGAAAGAATTGATAGATTCCTGGTCAAGCTTGGCTGGATACCAACTTTATGACTACAATTTCCCATCTTCCTTACACATGTTCTGATCATAGGCCTTTGCTTATCTCTATATCCCCTAATATTGTTGCTCCCTTACCAAGATTCAGATTCTTTAATGTTTGGGTGGAACATCCTAAATTCCTCTCCTTTATGAAGTCTGTTTGGGTACCTGTTTCCTCCTTCCCTCCTTGGATTAAACTACGGCAAATTCAAAAAAAAGTTGCTAAATTGCTGAAAGCCTGGAATTGGAACTGCTTTGGCAACCTTATAGCAAAAGTGGAAGAGGATGATGCTGCTGTGAAATAAATTGAATTAAACATTCAGATGGGGCTCTCTGATGAACAGAACCTGATATTAGCTAATGAATGCAAATCTAATGCAAATCTGCTTCAAGCTATTCATTGGGAGGAAGAGTTCTATAAACAGAAGTTTGCCATCAAAAAATTTATTGATGGGGATAGGAATACAAAGTCTTACCATGCCGGTATTAAACAAAGAAGACATTCCAACACCATCCTGAAGATTGAAAACCTTTTATCTGAACCCCATGAGGTTACTCTCCTGAACTTTGACCCTAACATACTTAATGACAAATTCTTTGATATCCGGTACCTAAATTTAACATTGATTCCTACTGAGGAAGAAATTTGGAAAGCTTTATGTTCTATTGATGGTGACAAGGTGGCTGGTGCAGATGGCTTTACTTCTACTTTCTACATTAAAACTTGGGAGGTGATTAAATTTGATGTTGTGGAAGCTGTCCAGGCCTTCTTCAGGGGGGAGGATATGCCACATTACTTTGCTCAATCCACCATTACTTTAATCCCAAAGGGAGACCAAAAATATAATTGGGATCATTTTAGACCCATTTCTCTCACCACTATGCTGTCTAAACTTATTAGCAAGCTTTTGGTTTTTAGATTAAAACCACATTTATCTTGGATGATCTCTCCTAATCAGTCTGCTTTTGTTACAGGAAGATAAATTACTGATAATGTGTACTTACACAGGAGCTCTTGCTGGATATTGAAAAGCTTTGCAGAGGGGGTAATCTTATATATAAGCTGGACATCTCTAAAGCTTATGACACTATTAATTGGAATTTTATCTTGGAGGTTCTTAAAGCCAGGGGGTTTCAAAATTCCTTCTACCAAATCATCCACAGGTGGCTTAACAATAATTATTATACCATTCTTATTAATGGAAATTCTCAAGGGCAGTTCCAAGCTACTAGGGGAATTAAACAAGGGGACCCCCTTTCTCCTTACATTTTCATTTTGGTTATGGATTACTTATCTAGGCTTCTCAACCATTATTTTTCTGAAAGGGAATATCTCAGATTTTCTAATAAAGCAATTTTTTCATAAGTCATCTATGTTATGCTGATGACTTCATATTATTTTCTAAGGCCTCAAAACTAGCAGTGAAGAAGGTGGTTAATCTGCTGAACTTGTTCCAACAGATCTCTGGTCTCTCTCCGAACTCAAAGAAATGTCAACTTATATTTAACAATAAGCTAAATCATGCTACCATAAACTTGATTAAAGATTTCACTGGTTTTAAATCTACTACCAGCCCCTTGGTTTATCTTGGGGTACAATTAATTAAAGGAAGGAAGAAGCAAACTCAATTTGATGAGGTGGTTTCTAAAATTTCTAAACAAATCTCTTGTTGGACTAATTCCTTTTTATCACAGGGGGGAAGGTTCTTTCCCTATGTATATTTTGCAAATACTGAAAATGAAAAGAGGTATACAGAAAACTCTAGAGGTGATGTTCAATAAATTCTTGTGGGAAGGCAATCATAAACAAGCTCATTGGTTTAGTTGGGAGAAGCTTTGCTTGCCTCTAACTGCAGGGGGGCTTGGCATGAAATCCTTCCAACAGCTCCATGAAATCTTCTATTGTAAACTTTGGATTAAATTTAGAGAACAAAAATCTTTGTGGGCTAACTATATCAAGTTAAAATATTGCAAACACTCCCATCCATCAATTACCTGCAGAAAATCTGGGGATTCTAGAATTGGGACTGAGCTCCTGCATATTAGGTGTGTGGCTGAAGATCTTTTTATATGGGATGTGGGAGAAGGAAAAGTTGATTTTTGGTTAGATAATTGGCTTTTGGAGGGTAAATTGGAACCATCTACCTCTCTAGACTCAGCTATCAGCACCTTTATTCATCTTTGTTGGAATAATCAACTTTGGAATGGAGACATGTTGGCTTCTATGGTGAATCCTGAACAAGTGTTTCAAATTCTTAAGGTCCCAATTATTCCATTGAAACCAGAAAGAATTGTGACTAAAAATCCTCCTCATACTTCTTTTACCAAATTTGCATACTCCCAATTAAACAATTGGCTCCATAAGGATTGGGGTAGTGCCATGTGGGTGAAATACCTTAGCCCCTCTATGTCCTTCTTCACCTGAAGATGTTTTCATAACATTATTCCCACTGATGATATACTTAAACTCAAGTGTCTAAAAGGACCTTCCAGATGTACTTTCTGTTGTCAACAAGAGGAATCCTTAAATCATGTGTTTTTTCTCTTGTCTTATTGCTCAAGTGTTTTGGACACAGGTAGCTGTTAATCTTAGTTTCCCTTCCTATTTACTAAATTTTGGAAACTTCCTTGACTGCTGGAAAATTTGGAAAGGGAACCATGCTGAAATGATCCCCTTTATTACTACATGGTTCATTTGGATGGCAAGGATTAGCAGTAAATATGAGGGGAAAATCCAAAGTGCTACACAAATTGCTACCAATTGCTTGGCATATACTCTTAAGTTTATCAATCTCATGGGGTATAAGATTAAAACTCCTGGGTGTTCCCAAATCCTCAATACCCAAGTTTCTGCTGCCAGACCAAAATTTCAGCTGTTCCATTGGAGGAAACCTTCTTATCCTTGGATCAAAATCAACACTGATGGGAGTTATAGAAGATGTTGTTATGGGATGGAATCTAATAATTGTGGAAATGGACTCATTATGGCTATTCCAGCTTTTAAAAGATAACATCTCCCCACCTTGGTTTCTTCTACATGCTGTTAAGCAAATCACTCACATGAAGTTGACTCATAACCTTCAGATTATCTGGAAGCATATTTTCAGGGAGGGTAATAGATGTGCTAATTGGCTTGCACATCAAGGTGCTTTGTCTATGTTGCCAAAAGTATTTACTACCCCTCCTGTGGAGCTGGCTTGGTTGGTTTTGGCAGATCTCTCTGATCTGCCTTATATTAGAAGGGGGATGTCCACTGATGTTTATTCTAACCATCATGACTAGGGAGGGCTTTTGCTTCCTTAAGTCCTTACTGTTTTGTTATGTTTTATTTCCTTCTTCTTTTCAGATTGATTGTTTGGGGACATGCTTTTTGATAGGTTACATTGGTATTTTGTTTTCTCTTGGGAGGCCTTGCCCCCCTTTTTGGGTGATCCTTGGTTTATCTGTGAACCAAGCCCGATATAGCTTTGTAACCTTATTTCAGTTTAACATGTAGGGAGTCTCTGTCACTCCTTATATATATATATATGTATATATTCATAGTTTTATGGATTTCGTGTATTTAAGAAAATTAAAATTAAGAAAATATTTAAAAGAATCTTAATTTACCCCATTTTATGGAAGATTTGAGAATTAATCATATTTAAAAAGAAATGGTGCAAATTTTTGAGCTGACGTCTGAAGCTCCACTTTCCAAAGAGCCGGTGCCTGAGGTGTCGTAGTGACGAAAATGACTTAAAATGTTTCAAAAAGCAGTTTTTGGCGGGTTCTCTTCCTAATAACTCCCAAAAATTGATTCATAAACATATTTTAGAGGGGAAAAAAAAGAAAGAGTGAACATTTTGCAAATCCAATGGCTTCCCACTCTCAAGATACAGCGAGATATGAAATTTTCAACTGGAGGAATTTTGTTAGTTTTGATGCACATAAATTATACAGTCGAGTTCTTGTGAAGAAGAGGTTAATAAGGAAAGTGGATTTATGAATTGAGGATTCAACACACCAAATACTCGAGTGGAGGAGATTATTGCAGAGAGACATTAGGAAGTACTTTGTTGTACCACTGCCGTCGTAGATGTTCCTGTGGTGAAAGAGTTTTATGCTAATCTTCATGGAATCAACCAATGAATTTTCTACGTCCGAGGTAGGTGTGCACAATTCACTCCTTCAAGAATAAATGATATGTTTATGATTGAAAGTGTAACTATTTGCCACTTTACAAATTTTGCCCCTACAAGAGAAAATATGAACAAACTCTATCGATTTCTTACCGGTGAAGATGCAAATTGGAAGATTAGAGATAATGGAAATGTAAGCTTTTCTTCATCATTATTGAATCCTACATCTAAGGCATGGCATTTCTTTATTACATAAAAATTACTTCCTACAATGAAAATCAGTAAGGTGACGAAGGAGAGTGTTATTTTGAATTACTGTATTCAAACTGAAAAACCTATTGATGTTGGTACAATAATTATGAAATTGGTTTTGGGTTTGATCATCAATGGATCTACTACTGGACTGGGACATCCATCTATTATTTTCTTACTGTGCAGTCAATCGCAAGTGTCTTATAAAAGTTGGGAAAAAATAATTCTTCCTTGGAAGCCTATGGACCCAGAAGTTTATCACAACTACATATGAATGTGGGGTTAGAATGATATGAATTTACTAATGGATCAATCATCCCAGACTTCATCACCTATTCAACCTTACTTCAGTTTGAATGCACTTCTGAAGAGGATCAAGAAGATAGAGAAAGAGGTACAAAACCTTATGCATTCAATTGGGGATTATTTTTGAAATGCTAGATCATCTGGATTAAAGGATGAAAGAACATTTTGAACATACTAGACATCTTGAAGATTGTTTGGTGCATATGTTCAAGAAACATGCTTGGATTGAGGAAGATTTGACCAATGAATTTCCTTATCGACCTTTTTATAACATGTACGTGCACCACCAGTCCATGGGAGATATCCAAGAGGATGATAAATAAGAAAATGTTTGAACTTACCTTATGCAAGAAATGTGTATCCAGTATTGCTTAATTATGTTATAATGTTATGTTGGATTATATTTACTTTTATTGCAAAAATTTATTTGTGTTTTCTTTTGAGTATTTTGATACTTAGATTTCAGTGTTAGGATATTTGATTTGCTTTGGATAATGAATTAGATTGTGTTGGTTTGAGAACTGTCAGTTTGTAATAGTGTAGATTTTATATATAAAAGCGAGTTTTATGTTGTTTGTGAAAGTTTTGTGTTAGAAAATTGTTTAAGTATGATTATAAGTTCTTATTTGAGTTAGTTAGAGGTTGAAGTAATGAGATACAAAGCAAATTTCCACAGAAAAATGAAATATAAAAATTTTTTGTGTTGGCGCCAAATTCCCGAAAACACCCGAGTGGGTTAAAAACCGCAAAATTTCCCAATAAAACTCCATTTTTACTGCTTGAGTCGTCATCTATGTCTAAAACCACAACTTAGGGCTTGACATTGCATGGATTTAAGAAGATTGCAAGGGCTAAAAATCTTAGATTTTATTTTCTCTTGGTCAGAGCTTCACTTTAACTTAGAATTTTTTTGATTTTCACCATGGATTTATCCTACATTATGGAAAATCCAAAATTTGGGAATTTGATGAAGAAGTGTTAAGAAAACCCATGGTGAAAGGTTTCATACCAAATAATCTTATTTGCGAAGTTAGATTTTTGATTTTGTAATTTATTTGGATTTTATTTGGATTTCTATAGAAATTTAAATGGCTCCATGATACGCCTAAAAATTACCTACTTTTTCACATATATTTTATGCTCAATGTTAATGATTTTTAATGATATTACACTTTAAAGGAATGTATTTTACATATTTTTGGTTTCAGGTACAAGAAATGAACTTTTGGAGAAAGTGAAACAAAAATGGTGCAATTTGGAGTAAAAACAAGCAAGAAAGAAAATTCTGACTTGACACATTTCAATATGTCGTTCTATACATTTGTCAAATATTCTGACTTGACACATTTCAATATGTCTTTCTATACATTTGTCAATGTCAAATATTTTAAATGAAATTACACTTTAAAGAAAGGTTGTTTTCATGCTTATTTTGTAGGAATATCTGCTATAAGCAAAACACAACTGAAAAGTGGCGAAACAAAGCTGAAATGGAGCCAAACGAAGCAAAATGGTGGAGCTGCTGCACAGTGGCGCATGATGCGCCAAAATTTAGAGAACTGGCACATGATGTGCCAGAGATGACTCTTTGCAGATTAAGGCTGTTTAGGATGAATTTTGTTCGAATTTTGAAAGGGACACTTAATCTAAACACCCTTGTAGTGATTCAATGCATCTAGACACTTTGGAAGGTTCTTTTTGAAGGGATATGTCTCTTGGATCTTGGATTGAAGGGATATGTCTCTTGGATTAATGGACATGTCTTTTGAATTCAAAATAGTTGACTTTTGGATAGAATTTTGGAGGGAATTTTAATTTTTTTTTGGAGGGAGGCAGCCTTTTATAAAACAGAGGGAAGTATAGGGTTTGAAAGAGAGTTTTGTGAAGAGAAGTTTTAGGAAAAGAGAGGAATGTCTAGGGATTGAAGAGAGTTGGAGTGTCGTGTAAAGGGGGCGCCAAGAAGAGATAGAGAGACAAATTCAAGGGCTTGGAGATTTTATTTAAGGATTTTAAGAGGAGAGGGAATGTGAGAGATTTCTTCTTCATTACATTTCTAGAAGAGAATTGAGAGTGCTTGTAAAGAGAGTAAGGCTTGAAAAAAACATCTAGGATTTGCTTGGGGAGGATTGTGAGATAAGTTGTGTTCTTTTATTTTTTTGTTTTATAAACTTGTTTTTATATATGAAATATATGTTTTGTCCTATCTTTCTCATGAATTCTGAGTAGTCTTCTTTATCCTTCCCCCTACTTTAAGATATGATTTTGTTAAGAATTAATTTTGTTTTATACGGTTTTAAATGTCAAAAAATTGTGATGATTTGAACTTTGATCTTCATTTACTTTTTGATTTGGCCAATTGAAATGTTAATATGTGTTGAGAAACATATGTTCCAGAAGAGCTTCGATTTCTACAACATAGTGAGAATCACATTTGATTCCATGGGAGAGGATTTCAACCAAAGAGTTGAGTGTAAATAAATAGGGAAATATACTTTATTGGATGCAAAATTGGAGATTTTAAGGTGACAGATTAAAATCCCAAATTTGGTCCAGTTGATTGAAAACTGGTGCAAGATTGTTAGCCCTCGGGTGAGGGAGTAGTGGGAGCTCTGGAGTGGTAGTCGATAACCTCCCAGCCTAAGAACATAATTAGTGATCAAACTTTGGATTATATATATATATATATATATATATATATATTTAAATGATTTTAATTTCTTCACAATCCATTTACTCATATATATATATATTTAAATGATTTTAAATTTGAACTCTTCATCACAAAACTTTATTTAGTCTTAGTAAATTTAACTTTGAAGTTTAGAAATTAGTTTAGTAAATTTAGTTCTTTTAGTTACATTTTCTTTAGCATTAATTAAACCCATTTTAACTTGTCTTTCTTACTTTAATTTTTATAGTTTGAATATTGTGATTTATGCTATTATTATAAGAATTTCCATCTTCCAAACTAAGACTTGATTGTAGTAGACTAAAATTAGCCTAAGGAATTTCTTACTGTGTTTCTCTGTGGGATCGATACCGGGGTTTTTAAAGAAAACCATATATTACTTGAAGTAATACGTGCACTTGCGTAGAGCTCCTAGTGTGTAAACTATTTTATATTTTTTATATAACATTTCTATTTTGCACATTAAATACTTAATATAAATTGGGTCAAGATTTTGGCCATAGTATTGAAAATTAAATTACTACCTAACTTTTGGGACATGTCAAGTTTTTGACACTGTATTGGGGTTTTAAATTGACATAAAACACACAGAAAAATAGCACACACTAGGGGCGCATCACTCTAAGAGTGAAAATAAGAAAGCCTACGGGTGATTTCGACGCGAGAAGATTTGTTAATTATAAGGCCCAATATAGTTAAAACACTCTAATGGGCTTGAGAAAACTGATCCAAGAATGAGCATTTTCTAACTCAGGTGTGGAGATTGAGAGATTGATTGTCACTAAAAATTGGGAGAGATTCTGCTACTTCACTACAGTAGCAACTGTTTCAATGATCCGTGAGTTCTATGCCAACTTGTGATTTACTTCTAATGATCACATCTTTGTGAGAGGTAAGCAAGTTGAATTTTCTAGAGAAAAGTTCAATGCATTTTATGGATTGAGGAATGTATTCCATTGTGAATATGCTGCATTCGTGATGACTAACTTGTTATTGGATGAAGAAATTGCCTTTTTGACTGATGAGAGGGGAGAATGGAAAATTAATAACAATAAGAAAGTTGATTTGTACACTTCATGATGAATTTTCTTTCAAAAGTATGACATTACTTCATTTCTGCAAAATTGCTTCCAACGAATCATCACAATGGAAAGAGTTGTGCTAAATTTATACATTTAGCAGATGAAGGCAGTAGATGTTGGTGCTCTTATATTACATAATGCTTAGAGTATAGCCAGGAGTGCTACAACTAGTGGTATGGGATACCCTGCCTTGATTTTACTTTTCATGAACAATCAGAAGAAGAGTTCCATAGAAATGAAGAAAAGCTGCAGCCAAAAAAACCCATTGGGAGATACACAGTGCAAATATTTGAATCATTTGTTGAATCCAGGAGTAGAGGAAGTGATAGACCCTCAACATCTGCTTCATGGCCATCTACTTCCAGATCTGCTTCACTTAAGAACATCATAGAGCAGCTTATGATACAACAAATGGATGTGGTGAATCTACAAAATAGGATTGGAGGAATGAAGCAAGGAATGCATAAAATGATGAATATAAAAAAGGAGAGTTCAACATGATATAAAATATCAGGAGGCTATGACTAGATATCTAAGGTGTGATTAAAATGTGGAATTTCCAACTTGCCCCAGCTTTACTCCTTATGTGCCAGATCCTTATGTGCCAGAAGAAGAAGAAGAAGAAGAAGAAGAAGAAGAAGAAGAAGAAGAAGAAGAAGAAGAAGAAGAAGAAGAAGAAGAAGAAGATGATGATGATGATGAGGAAGAGGATGAGGATGAAGACTAATTTTTTTAGGAGTTTGTTATGTTTGTTTGCTAATTGAAATGTTTGTTATTTGTTTTCTTTAAAACTGTTGTAGTAGGAAATTTCATTTTAATGTTGTACTGTGGACTGTAATAGAAATTGTAGATATTTATTTTTATGCAATTTTAGTTATTATTAATTTTTATTTATGTTTTTAATTCTTAAGAAAATCCTTTGAAATATGTTGTATTTCATTTAATGCTTTAAAGCCTGTATTTTTTTAAGTTAGCACCTAGAGTATACCAGAGATTAATTTCATATTCAGAAATCTTCTACAAGTTAGTTTTTTATTTTAGTGCAATTACTATTCTCTTTCACATACAAAAGTTTTAGTACTGAACATTTTTAATTACTTAAAAACTTAAGTTTGGGGGAAAGAAAACTTTCTTTTAAAAAGAAGTAAACTAAATTTTATTTGTCCTTAATTAGTAATATTTTAAAATTAATTTAACATGATCTTGGATATTATGGTTTAACATTAAATGACTATAATTATGTTTGTAAATATTATGGTAACTTTAGGTAAAACTTTTTAATAATGAAGGTCAATTCTAAAGTTAAAGATATTTGGTATGAAAGGATATGTTTATATTTTTTTATTTAAAGTAAATGAAATTGTATTTTGAAGTATTAAGAATCTTAGAGTTTCATGTAAGAAGAAAAAATGAGACTTTATGAAAAATCATCAAAACTAATATGAAATTATAAAGTGAAGAAAGGTAAAAAGTTTTATCTTTAAGAAGAGGATAGTGAAGTTCTAAACTAGTAAAGGCCATCCAGATATAGTAATCTTCACTTAAAAAATAAAAAGAAAAGAAAGAATTGAAAAAATCTTGAAAAGAAAAAAAAATGTGAGGAGAAGCATGAGGAGATGCCTAATAAAAAATTGGCTTCACTTGAATCAACTTGAGGAAAAGGCTTTATTACATTTTCTAGACTTGTATTTGAGTATTAGAACCCTTACTAGTAAAGTTTTCATTAAGTTTTTTTTCATATGGATATTCTAAGTACCCTTAATGTAACAAATTATAGTTCTTCTTGATATGAATAGAGATTAAAAAATCTTAAATTTGATTACTAAGTATTCTTATACTTATAGTTTTAATCTAAGTTATCATAAATTTTTCTTAAATTTTATTATTTTATTTATTAAACTTAAATATAGAAGTTATAAGTTAATCTTGATCCTAAGTCATATTTAAACTAAAGTATAGAAGTTATAAGTTAATCTCTATCTCCTTGAAGGACAAGTAACAATTAAGTTTGAGGGATTTTGATACTCCAAAATAATATGTTATTTTAAGTATACATTTTAAGCTTATTTTTTATGATATTGCACATTAAAGAAGTGTATTATCATATTTTTGTTGCATGTATATCAATTTTAGACATTTAGAGTAAAGGTAACAAAAAGGATGAAATTTGGAGCCAAAATAGTGAATTTTGTGATTTTGGGCCTAAAGCGCCAGATTGGCACCTGAAGCGCCACTTTATACAGAGCTAGAGTCTAAAGGACTAGAGCCCAAAAACAGCAAAGACTTAAGTAACATTGTGATTGAAGCGCCAGATTGGCGCGTGAAATGCCAGATTGGCGCGTGAAGCGCCAAAGACGACACTTAATGAATTAAGTTAGTTTGGTATGAATTTTGCGCGAATTTTGAAGGGTCCAAATTTTTTAAACACCTTATGGAGTGATTCACTGTATCTAGACACTTTGGAAAGTTCTGTAATGAAGGGAAATGCCTCTTGAATCAATGGACACGTCTTTTGGAATTCAAAAGGTTTGACTTTTGGATAGAATTTTGGAAGGAATTTTGAATTTTTTTTGGAGGGAGGCTGCCTCTAATAAAAGAAAGGGAAGTCTAGGGAAAAAAAGGTGTTCATGGTGGCATGAGAGAGAAGAGAGAGAGAGGGAAGGACTTGAAGATTTTCTTCTACGGTTGTAAGTGGAGAGGGAAAGTAAAGGATTTCTTCTTCATTACACTTCTAAGAGAGAATTGAGAGTTCTTTTAAGGAGGGAAAGTGCTAAAAGAGAACTTCTAGGAATTTTATTGGGAAGGATTGTGAGATAAGTTGTGTCTTTTATTTCTTTATTTTGTAAACTTATTTTTAGATATAAAATCCGTGTTTTGTCGTATCATTCTAATGAATTCTAAGTAGTATTCTTTATCCTTCTTCTTACTCTGAGATATGGTTTTGTGAAGAATTTATCCAAGTGAGGTTGGAGCTTACTCAGAATGATCTTACTAATGGTTTTACTGATAACTGAGGTTAAGAAAATAGGCTTGTAGTGTTCCCAGTTCTTTTGCATTTCAAATTTAGGCACCAAGACAAAATTAGATTCACTAAAATAGTTTGGGAGGTTATTGCCATGAAAAAAGTTGCTAATGACAGCAATCACATCCATTTTAATGATTTTCCAGGACTTCTTATAAAAATTTATATTAAAACCTATAGTCTTAGAACTGTCAATGGAATCCAAAGCCATCTAGATTTCCATTTTAGTGGGGGATCCGATAAGTGTTAAGCTGCTAGTAAAGTTAAACTCAGCAGTAAAGTAAGTGTCGTCCACAGGGGGTTTGTAGTCAGGTAATTGATTCAAAAGCTGACTATAGTAGCTGACTACATTATTGGCAATTGTATCATTATCATGAAGCCAAATCCCCTCATCATTCTGTATAGAGTGTATAGTATTACATTTCCTCCTATATTTGATGTCAACATGATATAATTTAGTGTTTCAATCCCCATCAGTAAAAATATTTATGGAAGCCTTCTATTTAAGAAGTTCTTAATTTTCAATGGCAGTAAGGAGATTATTCTGAGCAGTAAGAAGAGTGTTTTCCTCTGTAGACCTATTTTGAAGTGCTTTTTCAAGTCTCTCCACCTCTTGCTCAGTAGAATTCACTACATTGTGAACATTGCCAAAGGTGTCCCATCCCCATTTCCTAAGGGCTTCGCCAACTCTGATATGTAGGAGGCTAAGTTTAATTAGAGGCTCTGGGTAGTTAACAGTAGTCCAATTATTTAAAACAGTGTTGAGAAAGGAGGAGTGGGATGAACACATATTCAGAAATCTGAAGGGGGTAGGCTGGGCTTGATTAGAATTAGAGGTTATGGAAATAAGTAAAGGTCTGTGGTCAGATCCAGCAAGAGTTAGGTGAGTAACAAAAGTAAGGAGGAAATGGAGAAACCACCGATCATTCACCAATATTCTGTCAAGTCTTTCCCATATATGCCCCCTCTTCCAAGTGAAAGAGGGTACCTGAAAACCCAGGTCAAATAGGTCAGCCTTTTGGATATTGTCACTGAAAGTAGTCAGTTTGGAGATGTTGGGGACCTTGCCCATAGACTTTTCAGCTGAAGTGGTAATACAATTGAAATCTCCCCCCACCAACCAAGGGAAGTGCATATGATCACTGATCTACTGGAGACAAAGCCAAAGATCCTTTCTGCCCTCTTTGTGGCAACCTACATAAATAAATGTTGCGTAGCCCAATTGTCCTTTGATTTGAAAAGAGAGGTGTAGGAATTGCTAATGATCCACCTGAATTTGCCAATTGATTTCCTTTCTACAGAGAATCCAAATTTTGTTATTAGTATCACCATAATAAGAAAAACCAGGAAACTTACTAATAAATCTCTAGGGGTTACTATGAACCATGGGTTCAAGGATAACAACGCACCAAAGTTCATATTTTTTTTTAAGATGTAGAAGTCTTTTGAGGAACTGAGGATGGGTAATGCCCTTTATATTCCAACAAAAAAAGTTAATCATTTGGTGTATTGAGGCGGAGTGAGGGTTGAGATATGGATCTAGTTCTTCTTTATGCAGAATGAAGAGATGAACCCTTCTTCATATTGGCAGTGCATACTAATTCCACTATGGTAGAACCTTTTTGTAATTTCTGCACTTCTGTAACTTGTTTCTTCTTCTTCTTAGTTGTGTGGATTTGCCAATCCTCCTCCAATAGATGTTTCATTTCAGCTATTTTTCCTTCATCAGGAACACTCAGAGCTTTGATAATAGTTGTAGAAGGACTCCCTTTTCCTCATAGCCACCAATAGGTGAGCCCTCAGAAGGGATAGAAGTGATTATTGTCACTTCATTCAATTCTTTTCTGATAATCCTAGGAGAGACTGAGGAAAGGATAGTGGAATCAAATGGGGCATTAGAGCTTAGAGAGGTGTATTTTAAAAAACCCGCGCCACCCAAAGGGGGGGGGGGGGGGGTATAAATGCCAAAGAAGTAATTCCTTTTGATGGAAGACTAGGCACCTGCTCAACATTTAGAGTGACTATCTCCTTAGAAAAGTGAGGGATTTTTTTTGGAGGGTGCAACATGTAACATCTATCCATAGTGTGTCCAAACATTTTGCAATGTTGATTGTAGTAAGGCCTTTGCTCAAGAACCACCTCTTGCTAGAAACCTTCAGTCTCAGACTCAATCCAAATTCATTTTAGTTATGGAAGGGTAATGTCCCTCAATTATATATATAGCTTCTTTTGGCTCCTTCCATGTTAGCTTGAACAAAGATTACAAAAGGGAGAAATGGGGTAGAAAAACTGCACTCCACCAACAAAGAGGAGTCAGCAAGCTACACATGCGTCTTACAATAGGTAAACGAGAAAAAAATACTCCTAATGTAAAAAGGGGTCCAAAAAAGCTAAGATCTTCATCATAGAAATCTATCTCTTGAATGTGTTGTGACTAGAAAATCTGAGGTGGGGAATTGCAAGTAGGTCTCCATGTAGCAGAAAAAGAGTGGAGGAGGTGGGGAGGTAGCAACTGATGTATTGTTAGAGCTGAGACCATATCTGGCAAGCCAGTTAGCAGGTTTGTTGCCTTCCCTAAATATAAAAGTGATGTCAACATGAATGTGGGTGGCGAGTCTTCTGATATTTTGAATCTAGTAAGAGTGGTTCCAGGGTGTCACTTCCTCAATGCTTAATAAGTTGATGACCACTGTAGAATCTACTTCGAGCCATATATGAGTCCATCATATCTTTATTGCAAGGTTTAGTGCCCAATAAATAACAATAATCTTAGTTTCAATAGCATCAACAGCCAACACTGGAGTATAGAAGTAAAGTAGACATTGACTTAGGTGATTTCTTAATATTCCACCCACACATGCCCCCAACTCAGAGAAACTTCCATCTGTGCTAATCTTTACAGTGTGACACTTAGGTGGTTTCCAGATCACTTTATAGGTTTGTTGAGGAGTTCCCTTTTCAGATGAGTAGGAGTTGGAGATATTTGGAAACTTTTTATACTTGATCATCTTATGTAGGTAGGATATAATGTTTCAACCACCTTTTCAGAAGTGGATATAGTGTCTTCAAATTTGGCTTTGTTCCTATTCATCCAAATAAACCATGCCACTATGAATGATATAAGAGCATAATTTAGCTTATGCCAGTTCTGCCAGCAAGTATTAATCTTATCCCAAGTGAGATTAATGACTTCATTGTTTAGATGTTGCTTAAGCTGGTTCCAAACTTTCTGGGCAAAGATGCATTCAAAGAAGAGATGTGTTAGAGATTCCTCCTCCTGTAGACACAAACCACATCTAGAGGGCCCTCTCAGTCCATTCAGCTTGAGTATATCATCTGATGGGAGAAATTTTTGGAGTGTCCTCCAGCTGAAGAATGACATAGATGGATATAGAAACTTATTCCAGACAATCTCTCCCCAAGATACCTTATCCCAACCATATAATTTGGAGTAAATAGCTTTGGTGAGGCTTTGATTAGAGTATGCTTGCCAAATAGGTTTAGCTGCCTTGGTCCTGTCAAATTGTATGGTGGCAGATTTCCTAACTCAATGATCTTGCAAGATTGTCAAAAATTTTTGAAGTGACCAGTTATTGCCGTCCCAACAGTCGGCAACCTTAATGCTAGAAGTAGGGGAAGTGGGGGGAGTTAACCAGTCTTCGAGGCACCAGTGGTCTAGCCAAAAACCGATATTCCCATTTCCCATATCTCATATGAAAAGGTCCTTAGCAATTTGTCTAATCTTTAGCATCTTCACCCAAATTTTGGAATCACCATTTTTTCTGACTAAAAGAGTAGGATGTTGTTCTTTACAATATTTTCCCCACAAAAATTTAGCTCATAAAGAAGACTGAGTTCTAAACTTAATCTAGATTTTACACAAATTGACTTGAAGAAGTTGAATCAGGCCCTTAAAACCAATGCCAATAGTCAACTGAGGTTTAGCCACCTTTTACCAGGAAGCCCAATGCATTTGTTGTCTTTGACCTGACCATAAAAATGTACTGAAGGCTCTCTCCATCTGGATTTGGGTGCTTTTCTTCATAGCAGTCATCTGCAGGAAGTAAGAGAGAAAGGTTGTCAGGATGCTCTTCAGCAATGTTATTCTCTCACCATTGGATAGGAAGGATTGAGTCCAACCAGGAAGGAAGGAGGAAATCTTATTAAGGACTTCCTTAAATTTAATTTGTTTAGTTCTTCCAGTAAGAAGAGTAACTCCAAGGTATTTGATAGGCAATATTATCGTGGAGCCAAGTTCCTTCAACATTTTGAATGGAGTGAATTGTATTGCACTTCCTTTTGTACTTGATGTAAGCATGATAAAATTTGCTATTTCTATCCCCATCCATAAAGATATTCATGGATGCCTTTAGTTTCAAGAATTGATCCTGATATTCAATAGCAGTGAGAAGGTTATTTTGAGCATTTAGAAGCACCTCTTCCTCCACAAATCCCTCTTGAGCTTCCTGTTCAAGTCTTATAACATCTTTTTCAGCATCAGTCACATTTGTGAGAACATTTCCAAAGGCTTCCCAACTCCACTTTCTAAGGGCCTTACCAGTTTTAATTTGCAACAAGATAAGTTTAACCAAATTTTCATGGTGGAGATATCTTTCCATAGGTCAGGAATGGTTTTAGAGATTAATGGATGGGAGGACCACATGTTGAGGTATCTAAATGGAGGGTGGGGGGGTGTAGAAGGCTATTTAGAGGAAGTGATGATTATGAGGAGTGGTCTATGGTCAGAATCAGCAAGGCTTAGATGTGTGACAAATGTGAGGAGGAATTGGGAGAGCCAACAATCATAAACAAGAAATTTGTCAAGTATTTCCCACATAGAACCCCTTTTCCAGGTGATGGCAGGACCCTTGAAGCCCATGTCAAAAAGATCAGCACTATTGATATTATCACTTAAGGTAGACATTTTAGTTAAATTTGGGGCCCTACCACCTAATTTTTCTACTGAAGATGTAATACAATTGAAATCCCCCCTACCAACTAGGGAGAGGTCATTTACTGACTGATCTTATGGAGACAGTGCCACAGTTCCTTTCTATCTTCCTTAGTACAACCTACATAGATGAAGGAGGCAAAACCCCTGTGTCCATTGATATAAAAACAGAAGTGAGCAAACTACTGGTCATTCACCAAGATGTTCCATTTGATCTCTTTTCTGCAGAAGATCCAGATCTTGTTGTTGAAATTTGCAAAGTGAGTAACCATTGAATTTTTTAATCAGTTTTTGAAGTTGTTTGTGCAACATGGGTTCAAGAATGACAAGACACCAAAGTTTATGTTTACAATTAAGATGTACAACTCTTTTAATAGAAAGGGGGTGAGCCATACCCCTAATGTTCTAGCACAGAATATTAATCATTGATTGATGGGAGGTGAAGAAATGGCTGAGACCTTGATATAGTTCTGCCTCTACGATAGTTAGGGGGAAACCATTCTTAGCTCTGGCCCCTCCTTCTGTCTTCATGGAGTTTGTTCCTTGCTGAAGTTTTTGTACTTTTGCTGCCTTTTTTTTCTTTTTCCTTGCTACCTAAATTTGTTAATCTTCTTCAAGTGTCTGTTGCAACTCAACAATAGTGTTTTCCATAGTTGCTTTTCCATTATCTATGTGGGAACTCCTACACCTCTTCTTATTTACCCCCAATGTAGGAGATGGAGGAGTAATGTTAATAATTTCATTTACTTCTTTTCTGACAGAGCTTGTTGGAGATGCCACTATATTACTATTGGAATGGGAGTCAGACAACTCCCCTAAAAAGTTCCTGAGGGGGTATTGCCAATGTTCTGTGGGGAAATATTTCCAGAAATGGGAGTAGTCTTTTGCTTAGCAGTACTGATATCATTCAACGGATGAATTTCTTCAGTATTAATGCTTGGAATTTGATTAGCAACCTGGACATAGTCCTTAGGGCTCTTGAGATAAGTCCTTGATGGGGGGTGAAGCCTGTAGCATCTTTCAATTGTGTGGCCAAACATTTTACAGTGTTGGCAGCAATATGGTTTTTGCTCTGTAACTATGTCCTGCCAAAAGCCATCACTATCATATCCTATCTAGACTCTCTTAAGTTCTAGGAGGGTTATGTCTCTCTCCACCTAAATTCCAACTAGCAAGTGCAGGTCTTGCTTTGTTATAGGTTGGAGTGTCCACCTTAAGAGGTGTGCCTAAAGCTCTGTCAATGTTAAATAGAGCATTAAGTTTAAAAAAAGGTAGTGGGAGTCCTGACAGCTTCAACCATAATGGTACAACATACAAGAGGTTCCTTGTTTGGATCAAAATCTTTGGTCCATTTTAGATTTTTCATGGTTGTCCCAAAAATCACAATTGATTATTTAGCAAATAGCCTAGCATAATCTTCCTCCACTGATAGTTGGATGAGAAGATGCCTTCCATTAATCAAACCAAGTTTCCAATGCCCAATAAAATTGAGTGAATCAAAATAAGTTCTAACAAGTACCATTTTTGGGTGTCCTAATTAGAATTTGTCCACTAAAGTGAATTTGACTTTATCATGGAGTGAGGCAATCTCCATAGCAGAGAAGAACACTGCAATTTCCCCTTCTTTTGAACCAAGTGGATTTATACAAGGGCCAGTTCCCTTGTCAGCTGCTGCATCATGAAATTACTAGGGGAAGATAAGTTTATCAAGATATTGTAGAATATCAGAGGCCTTTCCAACAACACCTGCATATGTTTCTTTTGTCCACTGAGAATCAGTGTGGAAATTTATAGGTGTAGCCATAATAGGTGGAAAACCTTGACTACAGTTACACACATAGTAGCTAGAACAGAACAAAAAGAAAAACAATTTGTGGAAAAGAGACAAATACCAATATGGAAAAACCCTTCTTAGTAACTAGGATGCTGAGCCCAGACTTCACCCAGTCACAAACAGGTAGAGTAAAGAATCTCTTAGCTCCAACAGGCAAGGAAGCTATTAGAGAGCTGAAAAGGACCCCACCTTTGCAAAAAGAGAGCAACAAAAAGAACACAAAATCAATGGAACAGTAAAATACTTCAAATCTCCAATCACGGGAAGGTTTAAACAGTAAGAAACACCACCAAAGTGAAGTTCAAGAAGAGGATAAGACCTAACAAACCACTTTAATAGCTCCAACCATAAACAAGCAAATTGCAGAACATCATCCCACCAGAAACCTTAGCAGTGCTCCTCCTCCAGCCACCAAACCAATCTTATATATATATATATATATATATATATGAAATATTTGAACCACTGACTGAGAATGTAAAATTTGACTTAAAGGTGCAAAAGTGCTGAGAGGGGAACCACTGGTCGTTGGACAAGCTAAAGGTCATTTTAACTGATGATTCAACTCAGGAGATTTCCAAAATTATCTTTGATAGAAGTAAACATGACCAGTTGGTTCTAAAGTCCACTGCCCATTAGAGCATAACCAAATCAATATACAAAAGGCTATATGTATGGGCTGAGGTATCCTGAGGTGAATGCTTGTGGAGCAAATTTCTTTCTCCTTCTATGTCCTTTTTAAATTGGAGATGCTTCAATAACCTGATTTCCACTGATGACATTCTAAAGTTAAAAGGTCTGAGAGGCCCCTCCATCTGCTGTCTTTGCAACAAGGTAGAAGAATCTGGTAGACATCGGTCCTTTGACTGTCATCTCTCTTAGGAGACCTGGAAGTCAATGGTGACCAAGCTAAAGATTAACACTTCTAACTTGGAGTGGCACAACCTTTTCACTTGCTGGAACGACTGGAATGATAGCAAGATGGAACCAACTCCCATCATAGTGGTCTGGTTTATTTGGGCAGCTTGAAATAGTAATAAATTTGAGGATCAAAAGGTTGACACTAATAAGGTTGCCACAAACTACATGGCTTACATCAAAAAAACTCATCCAATGAAAGAAATTTCCAAACATTATGAATTTTTTAGGAATTGGGAGCCCCCTCAAATATACAGTGCAAAAAGTATACTAGAAGAAGCCTAATTACCCTTTCCTCAAAATCAACATTGATGGTAGCTTCCACCCTAAAAGTGCAGGAATTAGAGGTGTGTTCAGAGACTACAAAGGTAATTATGTGCTCTATTACTAATCCCTAATTAGTACAGTTGATGCTATGGAGGCTGAAACAATGGCCATGTATTGGGCACTTAAGCTTGCTAGAATGAACAGATGGATATGGATACAAGTGCAGACAGACTCAGCCTATCTCCTGGAGTATATATCAGGCAAACAAACCCCCCCTTAGCACACCACCTAGTGGATCAAACAAATGAGACAAATGATGAAGAACTGAAGATGGAGTTGCACTTTATTTATAGGGAGGGAAACAAACCAGCCAACGATTTAACAAAGATTGGAGTTGAATCCCAAAGGTTCAATTTGTCTACAACTCTTTCAACTTCTTTGTCATTTTTGCTTCGGGGAGACCTTGTTGATGGCCCCCACCTTAGAATAGTTACTTATCTTTGAGCTTACAGCTGTATATATATATATATTGTGTTTATATATTAAACTGATATATACACTCAACTATATATATATATATAAGGAGCATTGCTCCATTCCATTAAAAAAAACAGTTACAAAACAAGTGAAGAGGTCCTATAAAAAGAAGGCAACCTCTCAAAAGAAAAAAACAATAAAAAAAGAGAAGACTATCTAATGTAAGGGAGAGAAACAAGGTCACTGGACAATAGGAAGGCTAGTGGAGGAGGAATCCTCTTGCTAACCAATGAAATTTCTATTTGGAGACCCCTTCTAGCCAACCAGTTGGATGGTCTATTACCTTATCTATGTATGTTAGTGAAAACTGTGGAGCAGTTCTTCAACAGCAAGTAAATCCCAAAGATCCAGCAAATTAAGTTCCAGGGGATGTCAGAAGGACCCTTGAGAGCCCAAAGAATAGCTTGACATTCAACCTCAAGAGGATCCACAGCCAAAACAGGATACTGGAAATATAAAATGCACTTCCCCTTTTGATTCCTGAAGACACCACCAATACCTGCATATTGTGGAGTATAACTACCATCAGTGTTGACCTTTATCCATCCATTCTGAGGGAGAGACTAGCATATCTTAAGAACTTTAGTAATAGGAGGTTTGGAAGAGGGGGCCAGCTCCAACATAACACTAAACTTTTTAAATTTAATCAGTTTTTGAAGATAAGCCATGCAGTTTAGACCCACTTTCATGGCATCTAAGGGAGTATCTTCATATTTCAATGGATTTCTAGCCATCCAAACAAACCAAGCCACAATATTAGGGATATCCTGAAGTTTAGCACCCCTCAAATCAGACCAACAATTATAGAAAACATCCCATGAAATATTCATAGCAGGAACATTATGCTTTGCTAGAATAAAATTCCAAACTTGCTGTACCCAAGGACAGACAAAGAAAAGGTGAGCAAGGGTCTCCTCCTCTAACAGACAAAAAGTACATCTAGAGGGACCTCTAAGACCCTTCAATTTTAAGATATCATCAGTGAGAATCAGCTTAGAGAAGAGTCTCCAAATAAAGAAAGACATGGAAGAAGTGAGAAACCTATTCCAAATCATATGACCCCAATCCACCTTCTGTTGGAGAGGGGTAGGTTGGGAAAGGCTATTTTTATTCACTATTTTATCCTTTTTCCCCAGGATAATAGAGATTTTATGTATATTAGAGAGCTGACAGGGGTTGCAGAATGGAAGGATATGGTTCAGATTCCAATTGCCATTCTTCCATAGATCCTTAACTGACATGGGGGAGGTTGGGGAAATGTGGTCTTGAAGTAGACCGCCTTCTAAAGACCAATTATCCCACCAAATGTTTACCAATACTTCACCAATCTCCCAGAAAAACATTTGTTCAGCTTCCTCCCTAACCTGTAGCATCTTTTTCCAAATAGGAGAGTCCCCTAAACCAAAAAAAATATGACTAGGGTGCTGCTGTTTACAATATTTACCCCTTAAGAATTCAGCCCAAAGAGAGTCCTGGGATCTGAATTTAATCCAT
Source organism: Phalaenopsis equestris (assembly GCF_001263595.1). Lineage (NCBI taxonomy): Eukaryota > Viridiplantae > Streptophyta > Magnoliopsida > Asparagales > Orchidaceae > Phalaenopsis > Phalaenopsis equestris. The sequence continues at coordinate 158,400 of NW_018224877.1, read as the reverse complement.
AGCTTACAAAGGTTATTGTGCATTAATTGAGGGAAGGACATAAAGCCTAAAAAAGCCGAAGGACATAAAGCCTAAACCTCCTTCCTTTAAAGGTTTACAAACCTTAACCCAAGAGGTCCAGTGTTTTTGTTTCGTTTGGCCAACCCACAAGAATCTATTGAACATTCCTTCCATCAATCTTTGAGTAGCCTTTATCGTAACATTCATTTGCAATAGATACGATGGAATGGTTGATAAGACACTCTTTAGAAAAGTATTCTCCCAAGCCTGAAGTTTGCAATGAATCTTTTCAAGGATATGGTCACACTAAAATTTTTTTCTGAAATTTTTTGTTCTCCCCTTGATCAGAAACACTCCTAGATATTTCACAGGAAGGTAGCTGTTGGTAAAGCCAGTTAAGTCTGAAACCCAATTCTTAAACTCACTCGTGCAATGTTTGCTGAAAACAAAAATGCACTTTTGGACATTCAATTTCATTCCAGAAATATCCTGAAAATTCTCCAAGCACTGCATAAAGGCTCTAACAGCAGGTTTGGAGGCTTTGGAAAAGATAATAATATGATCAGCAAAAGCCAAATGATTGATTACAATGGAAGATCTATGACTATAAAGGGAGTGAAGTTTCCTAATATCCATCTCATTGAAAGCTCTGGATAAGTAGTCAAAAACCAAAATAAAGATGATTGGAGAGAGTGGATCACCTTGTTTAATACCTCTGGATGCACTAAAGAAGCCATGTGAATTCCCATTAATAAAAATAGAATGAAAATTGTTTGCCAGCCATCTATTGATTAAAGAAACAAAAGAAAGAGAAAAACCTCTGGCAATGAGAACTTGTTCAATAAAGTTCCAACTGATTGTGTTATAAGCTTTACTGATATCCAATTCGAGAATAATATTACCTCCTCTAGTGGTTCTGTCTAGATCCAATACCAACGCTTGGGCCAATAGAACATTATCCACAATGCTTCTGCCCTTGATAAAGGCTATCTGATTCCTGCAGATAATTTGATTCAGGTGAGGTTGTAATTTATGGACCAAGACCTTGCTGATAATCTTTGAAATGACATAAGTAAGGCTCATAGGTTTGAAATTTTCCCATTTATGAGAAGTTTTTCCTTTGGGAACCAAAGTAATAGTAGAGGAGGAGAAAATTTTAGGGAGATCAGCACCCCAAAAAAAACTCTGGACTGTTGCAATAACATCTCCTTTCACAATCAACCAAGCCTTTTTGTAAAAATTAGCTGTGAACCCATCTAGTCCAACAACCTTAGAGCTATCAATAGAATTAAGTGCTTCCCATATTTCCTTCTCATCAGAGACATTAGTGAGTGAAAGGCTTTTAGTAAACTCCCTTTCCTTATCAAAAAGAGTGCATTGAATGGAAGGCTTGTGGACATGAGGTTGCTTGAAAATTTCTTAAAATTACTGAACAACATTCAAAGCTATCCCAACAGCAGATGTAATCAATTATCCATCCTGGGTAGTGATTTTGTGAATAGTATTTCATTTCCTCCTATAGTTGATGCAAGCATGATAATATTTAGAATTTCTATCACCTTCACAGAATTTAATCCTATTAGCCTTTTGAGCATAGAAATCTTCTTGCATAGAGATGGCTTCCATAAATTGTTCATTAGTAGAATGTAGATCAGTTTCAGATCCAGATACATTGACCAGGAGATGTTCAATATTCAGTACCATCTTTTCAGCCTCTAGAACCTTGCTATCAATGTTCCCCACCACTTCCCAGTTCCACTTAGAGAGTGCTTACTGACTTTTTTTATATGAAAGCCAGAGTTTGATACCAGGATTGTGATGGTGTACATTAGCCCAAGCCAGGGAGACTTGATTTAAAAAATCACAATGCATAAACCACATATTCAAATATCTGAAGTTGGATTTACTTTTAGCAGTGTTAGCAGATATATTAATAAGTAAGGGTCTATGGTCAGACCCACTCATAGCAAGATGTTGAACAGATGTATGGAGAAAATCTCTAAACCAAATGTCATTCACCAATATTCTATCCAGCTTCTCCCATATCCCCCCTTCTCCATGTGTACTTAGGACCAATAAATCCCAAATCATAAAACCCAGCAGATTGTATGTTATCATTGAAGAAATTCATAAGATTGATATTAGGAAATCTCCCACCCTTCTTCTTATTGGGTGAGGAGAGGCAGTTGAAATCACCCCCAACAAACAGGAAATCCCTCATAGAATTGCTGAAGTCATGCAACTATTTCCATAGTTCCTGTCTAGCAGTGGAAGAGCAGCCAACATAGATAAAAGTGGAAAAGCCATTATAACTATTTAAATTAAGCTTCACATGTATAAATTGGTCCCCATCTTTGATAACAATACACAAAATTTCCTTCCTACAGAACAACCAAATTTTATTGTTAGTGTTAACAAGTAGTTGGAATCCAGAGAATTTCCTCACAATTTTGTTGATGTGTTTAGATATCATAGGTTCAAGAATAGCAATGATCCAAGGTTTATACATGATTAGCAATGATCCAAGGTTTATACATCGTATTAAGTGCCAGCATTCTATTAAGGGATCTAGGATGTGCTAATCCCCTAACATTCCAGCAAGTAAAATTCATCATCCAATTGAAGTGGACTTTCCCCTCCTCCTAGTCCTAACTGTGCTAGTGGGGAGGGTGAGGTCTTCCTCCAAAGAAGAAGAGGAAGTAAGGAGATTCCTTAATTCCTAGGGAATTTTCTTCTTTTTTGATTTCTTAACTTGCCAACCCTCTTCTAAATCTTTTGCCATATGCATTAGCAAAGGATCTTCCAAAGGAATATCAATAACAGTATCCCTAATTTCAACAGGGGGTGTTTGAACTGTAGTACACTATAATTGTTCAACTTGTTCAACTTGAGGTGATGCTGGGGTAAGTGAAGTTGATCAACCTGAGGAAGTGGAATAGTTTGCATAGGATTATGAGGGTTAACAACACTTACCAACTCCTGTAAAGGAGCCACCTGAGTTCTTGCACCAACAAATTCAAAATCATGGACTGCAATTCTATCATCAGCTGGTATCTCAATTCCTTGGGCCTCTTGTTCCTCAAGATGAGATCTGGTTAACCTTTTTCTGAGATTAAGATGAAGCCTAAAGCATTTCTCATCAGTATGGCCAAACATTTTGCAGTGGTGGCAATAATATGGCCTTTGTTCAGCTATGATTTTCTGCCAGTATCTATTATGCTCGGTACCCAACCAAATTTCCTCCACAGCTGGTAAGGTAATATCTCTTTCAATCAATATTCTAACAACAGATGGTCTTCATATATTAAAGGTGGGAGCATCCAACTTCAATGGTCTTCTTAAGGCTTTGCCAATATTGAAAAGAAATTTATGGTTGAAGAAGTGGAGTTTAAGCCCTCATAACTTAAACCAAATGGGGATAATTGGCAATTCTTTACTAGGATCAAAATCAGGTGTCCACTTTAATAACTTCATTGAGATGCCTTCATCAGTATGGACTGTTTTGAGAATATTCTAGCATAGTCTTCTTCCCATGTTAGGTTGACAAGTATGTGCCTCCCATCAAGAAGTCCCACTTTCCAAGCTCCTTTGAATTTTAGTCCGTCAAAGAATCTTCTCACAAATTCCATTCTAGGATGACCAAGCTGACATTTGCCAATTAATGAGAATTTTTAGCTTTCTGTAAGGCCATTGATGTCCTCCTCAGTAAAAGAGATAGCCATTTTCCCACTTTTCTTATAAATATTCCCACTTTTCTTACAAATAGGTTTGAAAAGCCCTCATGATACTCTTGAGGGAAGACTAGGTCATCTGAGTTTTGAACATTTTCAAAGCCTTTCCCAACAATGTCTGCAAATGTGGCCTTAGCAAATGTGGCCTTAGCCCACTGTGGCCTTAGCCCACTGAATATTAGTGGCAAAGTCAATGGCATTTGGATCAGTCATCACTAAAAACTCACCACAGAACCAAGTTTGCTAGAGAGCCAAAAGTACAGGTGAAAACAAACTATTCAGAGCAAAAGAGAAACTATTTGGACAATAGGGTAAGTAAAGGAACCAGGAAAGACAAACCCCAAGCTTCAAAAATAAAACCAAACAGTAAACAGTGAAGCTAAGCAATGGAACAATAATAATTTGAAAAGCGGATGCCCGAGAAGAGAGAAAGAGCTACAAAAAGTAGAACTTGAAGAAACCAGAGATGTAAGAAGAAAAATCTAGTAAATCTTGGGATAACAGCTGAGATTAGACCATTAGCAACATCTAGAAGAGCCATTCTGCTGAAACCCTAACAGAGCACCAGAGAAGTCAGCCGCCATCATTATATTCCTAATATATATATATATAATTTTAATTTCTTCACACTCAATTTATTCATTGTAAAGGGGAAGGATGATTTCTTAAATTTAAATTCTTTGTCACAGAAACTTTGTTTAGTTTATAGAATTTTACTTTTGATGTTTAACAATTAGTTTAGTTAACTTAATTCTTTTAACTGTATTTTATTTAGCATACACTCAATTACTTTATATTTGAATTTCATACTTAAATTTTGAAGTTTGAATTATGTTTTACAATATAGTCATAAGAATTTCTAACTTCCTTGTGGGATCGATATCTAGAACTTTCGTTAGAGCCCTTTATTACTTAGAGCCCTTTATTACTTGAGTGATATGTATAATTAAATTATTATTACGGGTTTGGCAGTTTAAAGATTTTAAAAGATAAATTTTTTTTTACTAAAGTTATTTCTATTTGGATTTGAATTGCATATTTATTATTAGCACAGTCGTGTGTGTAATTTTTAATATTGAAAATTGTTTACAAAAATAATACACAAAAAAAACCACACATCAAATATCTAGATTACCTTTTGGTACCACTAGGAAGGACTCTATTGCTATCTTTGCAAGCAAAGCACAAAGCCTAACCCAAGCAATTTACTCCAAATTGTAGCAGTGAGATTCAGTCCCTTGGGGTGATTGTATTTGGAACAAATACCTCACTTCTTTTATATCTTGCATGGTTTGGAGAATCTTTCATAATTTTTTACATGTTGATGACTTTCTTAAACTCAAAGGGCTAAGGGGCCCCTCTAGGTGCTGGTTATATATGTAGGTAGAAGAATCTATTGCTTACCTCATCTTTCAGTGCCCTTTCTCCCAAGCGATTTGGAAAGAATTCATCAAATGCTTAACTATTAACACACTGTTCTTGGACTGGAATCAGTTAACTCTCTGCTGGACTAATTGGGTCAAGGAATACTTGGGTCCCATTACCTTCATCCTTGGCTGGTTCGTCTGGATGGCAAGGAATCAATCTAAATTTGAAAATTGTCCCATTACTGCTATGAAGGTTGCAACAAACTATAAGTCATTCCTCCTTAAACTGATCTCCCATAAGAAATTTCTTAATATCAGCACTTCTTCTTGGCATTGTTGTCCTGCAAGCTTGAGATCACCCGGGTGCTTTGGTTGAGACCTACCCCGCCCATTCACTAAAGCCAACACTGATGGGAGCTTCTCTGAGCAAGGAGCTGGTATAGGGGGTGTTTTTGTGGACCATGTTGACTAGTGTCTCCTTTTTTATATTCTCATATTGTTGTTCAAGATGCTTTGGAAGCTGATGTGGCAGCTGTCTTTTGGGCTATCAAGCTAGCAATTTTTAACCAATGGGACAATATTCAGGTGGAGATGTATTCTACTTTACTTTTGAGGGCACTCACTGTGGAAGATAGTCATCCCTGACATATTATTCATCGTCTAAGGAAGTTCAAGGCCTTGCAAAATTCCTCCCACATTCTCTTTACCTTTATTTACAAATACGGTAATCGCCCGGCTAATTGGTTGACTAAGTTTGGGAATGCCTCCAACTCAGCTCTTGTTTCCACTATCCCATCTCCTTCTCTTGCTTTTCTTTTGGGTGGGGATCTGTTGAATGTTCCTTTCCTTACAATTTTTAATTGAATTTTTTGCATGAATAGATTTCCTTTTTGGTAACACACACACACACATACATACATACATGATAGATATTCAAAAAATTAATATTTTAAATTATAATTAATTAATTTTTATACAAATAGTATTTTAGAAAAAAATGTTATTTTAATTTTATTTATAAAACTAATTATTATAATAATTTTATATTCTCACGAGCCAATTTTGAGCCGAACACGAACATGAATAAGTTTTTTGAGTCGAACATGAACACATTATTCATGAGCCATTTTGAACACAAGCCAATTTTGAAAATGAGACAATTTTGAAAGAGCACGAGCCTAGCTTGAGCTCACTCAAGATTGACTCGTTTACAACCCTAATTATATAATTCTTTTTTCATATTATATCAGTGTCGTCGGTTGTATGAAACTTTTTCCTTCCTTCTGCCTTTTTTAGTGCAATGTTTTCATTTAATTATAATTGATTAAGTTTATATTTTATACAACCTGCCCAAGTATTTTTAGGTCTACCTCTAAAGATAGATAAAGCTACATTGAAATAGATATGGGTGGAGAATTCAGCTTCCATTTTTCAAGAGGAGTTGTGTACATTTCAACTATAAGAAGCTTAGAGAATTCTAGAAAGAAAATATAGTTGGTTAGCATTTCTACTATGCAGAGACATGGTAAAATTGAAAACCACAGAGGAAAAGTGGAGAGCCAAATGTTATCTATAGACAATTATTACTTCTCGACAAGCTGATGGTCACTTGAGTGGACTTTTAGCTTAGTTTTGAATTGTAGAACTTCTTCTTATACATGGTTTTAGTGATTATATATGTAGGTTGGTCAATCAAAGAGTTGAATTTAATTTGTCACAACATATTTTCATAAAAAATAATAATAAATTTCTATTTTTTTGTTCTTACATGAAAGACAGACTTGTTAACAATTGACAGTAAAGTGTGTAGGTAATGGGAGATTCATACCAACGTCTCATACAAGTATTCAAATCATAAGATATCAGTTGTGGTTGCAGCTAAAGCACATTATTCCGCCTCTATAACAAACAAACTTAGTGTGTTTTGCTTTTGATGATCAAAGAGATAAGGGCACCCCCACCCCCGGAAAAAAATGTGTGATAACTTTTAGTTAACTTTCTGTTTGTGGGATCACTTGCTCAATCAACATCAACATATGCGTGAAATTGTTGATAGCATGTTGGTAGCTACATGACAGACTCTTTTTTTCCTTTAGGATACTTAAGTAGGCAAGTGAGGAGCTAAAAATGATGATTTGCCGTAGAATGCATATGCTAGCATAACTGATTCATAGTAATATATCTGGTCTTGTGATGTTATGGTATTGGAGGAGCTGCTTTAGCTATTAGTAGAGTGTAGAATTGTGAAACGACCTGTTATTGTCAACAATCATGCCTTCTTAGAAAGAAGTGGGTTGCTCACTAAATTACAATCATCCATGCTAGCAATTGATTTGAGCAAGATAATTTGTTTGGGTAAGAAAGAAAAAATTGTGAGGTTGATGAGCTTGAATTACCAAAAAAACATGAGATTTAACCCATATGCTTGAGCAAGAAATTGGAGTTGATAATTTGGACCAATTGAGATATAGCTTCAAAATTATTCTGAGTGATTAACATATCATTTATGTAGATATGTACAAAACGGTTGGTATTATTGTGACTGTACAGGACCAATGATGGGTCATCTTTGTTGATGATAAAACCATTGTCCATGAAAAAATTAAATAACAAGAGGAACCATAGTCTCAATACTTTTTTGAGACCATAGAGAGCTTTCTGAAAGAAGCACACATATTTTGAAAATTATGGAACAATGAATCCCGGAGGTTGATGCATGTATATAGTATTAGTGAGGGTTCCATGCGGGAGCATTAGAGACATTGAACTGAATTGAGTAGACATGAAATGTAATCCATAGCTATTATAAAAAGAATAGTAGAGAGTGGATCCCCTTGGATTAAATCTCTACCAAATTTAAAATGTCCTTCACTTTACCTATAAATGATCACTTTGTAGAAGTTGTCCAGGACCAAAGGTATCTTCTTGCAAAATCCAATAGAAAAGTCTTTTCCTTTTATAAAAACCAAGATAATAGTGTCATAATCTTTAATTAGGTCCAAATTCAAAATTAAATTACCACATATCTAATTTTAATAATTGATGCATAATCCATATGCATAATCCGTCTGATTTTTATGGAAATATTGTGTGAAGGTTGATATTCTTATTAATGATAAGCAGATGCTACATGTTAAAGTTCACATTTAGGATGATTCCTTTCTTCTTTCTATTATCTATTAGGGGTAATCTAAATAGGCTAGGAATGGGCTATGTTCATTACTCAAATCCATTGATTCTATGAATGATTCTTGGCTCATGGGGGGAGATTTTAATTGTATAACTTATGCTACATAAAAGAAAGGTGGTGATGTGCCTAACCTTGCTATTTTAGCTAATTTTAATGATACTTTTATGGAGGATGATCTCTTTAATTTGGGCTTCTAGGGTAATCCTTTTACTTGGCATAGAAGATAGGTCTTTGAAAGAGTGGACAGATACGTGGCTAATACTAATTGGATAAATAGCTTCTTATTCCATAAAGTTCTTCATTTGGCTATTTCTGCATCAGATCATGCTCCTATCCTCTTAAAAGTAAGAGATAGTCTTAATTCTCCTAAATATAGTCTCATTTTTATAATATGTGGCTTCTTCATGATTAGTATCATCAATTTATTCAGGATAATTGAAAAGCTGGTGGAGGTGCAAAAGCTAGTGTTCAATTGTGGTTGTTACAAAAGAATCTAGCTAAATTGATTAAAAGCTACAATTGGAAGGTTTTTGGGAACCTTCACAAGGTGATTGGGGAATTTGAAAATAAAGTGAAATGCATCTAGATTGATTATGCTAATAATTCTATTGACTGGGATGTTTTATTTTGTGAGCAGCAAAATTTGAATCATGCTATTAGCATGGAAGAGAGCTTCTATGCTCAAAAAGCTATTGGATCTCACTTTCTTGATGGTGATTGTAACACAACCTATTGGCATGAGTGTATTCTTAGTAGAAGGAATATCAAATTGATCACTACGATTTGTAAGAATGATGGTAGCATTATTCTTGATAGCACGTATATTATTGCTGATGGGATCAATTATTTTTCTAATATGTTTTCTAGTGATGGTTGCAGGCTTTTAAAGATTAACTATAATATTTATAATGTTTCTTCAGGGATTAAAAGGCTCTTCTTACTTGTGTTTCTGTTATAGAAGAAATTAAAAAGATATTATTTTGGATGAAAGAGGGTAAGGCTGCTGGTCCTGATAGTTTCAATGTCAAATTTTATAAAAATGGTTGGGATACTATTCATACTCAACTAATTGAGGCTATTCAGGACTTCTTCAAAGGTATTGATTTACTTAAGTATTTTAAATCACATAATATTATCTTGATTCCCAAGGTGAATAATGCTACCACTTGGAGATGCTTTCAGACCTATTAGCCTTAATTCTATTTTCACTAATGTTATTTGTAAAATTTTGGTTAGGAAGCCACAACCATTAATTAATGACATAATTTGTCTTAACCAGACTACTTTCATTAGATATAGAAACATATGTGATAGTGCTTTTATCGTTCAAGATCTCCTTATGGACCTTGACATGAAAGGTCTGGGGTAACGTGATATTCAAAATAGATATCTGAAAAGCTTTCAATTCTATTCATTGGGATATTATTCTTAATATTCTCAAAACTATTTTTTTCAATAATGAATTTTGTTTACTCTTTAATAGAATTCTTCACAAAAATGACTATTCTTTACTCATTAATGGCAATAGGTGGGGTTTCTTTCAAGCTTCTAAGGGAATTAAGCAGCAGAGTGATCCTCTCTCTCCTTATCTCTTTATTTTTTATGTTAATTATTTTTCTAGGAGCTTAAATAAGCTTTATGCTAGCTATCCGAGTATGAATTATGCTCACAAGGGCATTACTAGTATATCCCTTTTATGCTTTGCAGATGATTTGATTATCTTTACTAATGCAAACAAAAGATCCCTATTGATAGAAGCAAATTAAGATTTTTTCAAGATACTTTAGGTTTGGAATTTAACACTTCTAAATGCTTTTTCTATTGCTCCAAAAATATTTCTGCCAGAAAGAGAAATTGGATTATGGATAATACCAGTTGTAAGAAGGCCTCTCTTCCTTTGTCTTATTTGGGTTTTAATTTAAATATAAGATTGAAGAGGAATTCTCTTTGCTTGAGTTTGTATGAAAAAAATAATAAAAGAATTATAAGTTAGGAGAATATGTTTCTTTCATTTGGTGGGGGGAATTACTCTTTTAAAGAGCACTTTTCTACCTCTGTATGCGTTGCAAGTGATGAATACACATTTGGGTTTTGCAAAATGGATGGAAAAACATTTTAATAAATTTCTTTAGGAAGGTAAGGGTAAGGCCAATATTCATTGGAATTGTTGGGAAAAGCTTTGTAAGGCCCTGGACAAGGGTGGTATTGGTTTTAGAAGCTTGGTTGATTATATTAAAATAATTTATAAGAAATTATGGTACAAAATTTGTTTTAATAATTCTCATATGGGATTAATTGTTTTATGCTAAGTATTGTAAAGGGCAACATCCTTTATCTATTTCTGATTGCAAATCTGACTCTTTTATTTGGCATGAAATGTTGAAAGTGGCAAAAGAGATAGAGGATTTAATCTTTTGGGATGTTGGTAAAGGAAATGTATCCTTTTGGTATGATGATTGGCTAGGTAAAGGTCCTTTTGGTGGATTTCTATGGTGGTCCTGAAAATATTAATTTTATTTTTTGATCTTTCATATGATTATTGCTAGAATGGTGCAAATTTGGTTCAGTTGGTTCTTCCAACTAATGTTAAGTTCATTTCTTATCTTTGAATTAACTGTGATCAGGTGGATGTGCCTAGCATTAAAGGTACATTGGTGATTCTTATTCTAAAACAGTTGTTAAATCTTTTCAAAGATTAGTAGGGTTGGATCTTCATTGGAATTGGAATGCTTGGGTGAAGCCTTCCATCTCTTTCTTTGTGTAGTGTTTTATTCATAACTCTGTTCCTACTGATGATATCTTGAAACTAAAAGGATTGAGACTTCCTTCATGTTGTGTTCTATGCAATTCTAATGAAGAGAGTGTTACACATTTATTTGTAAAGTGTAGTTTTACTTCTGATATTTAGGCTTAGGTTACTTCTAAACTTCATGTTATTAGGAACCTATTTAGTTATGCTAATATTTTTGACATTTATATGGATTGGAATTGTCAAGGACATCCTTGTTTTACCAATGTGCCTTCTATTATCAAATGGCTTATTTGGATTACGAGAAGAATTGCTAAATTCAACAATGAGTTGCCTAATATTGCTAATATTGTTAGTATGACCCTCAATTACTTAAGGAAGAGTCTTACTTTTGTTAATTCCAAAGGTCCTTTTACTGGTTGGCTGCTTAGTGTTTTTTAGTCGTTGAAGTTTTATGTTGTGCAAAAGAATAAGTGCTCTATTTGAGTTCATTGATGTTGTCCTATGGTTCCTTTCATCAAGATTAATACTGATGGAAGATGGGACACTAATTCTGCAGGTGTTGGTGGCGTATGTAAGAGCTCATGGGGGGGTTATTATCTGTTGATTTATGGCAGCTTCTTGTCCTATTTCTCCTTTGGTTGCTGAGGCAGATGAGAAAGCCTTCAGTATCCTGGTGGCTAAAAAGTTTGGTTGGACTTATATTATTGTTGAAACTTATTCTCTTATTCTTTAAAAAGCTTGTAGGTTTAATGTTAAACATCATTGGAGGATTAGTCATCATATTAAGCAAATTGTTCATTTATCTAAGAACTTGGTTATTCAATGGTCGCATATTAAGCAAGAAGGTAATGGGGCTTCTAATTTGACTGCTAAATCTGGTGCTCGTAGGAATTCTATTGTTGTTTCTTCTGTAGTGCTTTGTGCAGTTTCTCATTTGGCTATTTTGGATCATATTTCTGGTTTTTTATGCTTTTACATTTTTTTGTTTGTGCTCGTAGGAATTCTATTGTTGTTTCTTTTGTGGTGCCTTGTGCAGTTTCTCATTTGGCTATTTTGGATCATATTTCTAGTTTTTGATGCTTTTACGTTTTTTTGTTTATTTTTTAGTTTGAGTTTGGTGTGAGTTGTATTTTATTTCTTTTTTTTGTGGAGGAGCCTTAGTTTTTGTTTTTCTTGTGTGATTTATATGGGGTGTTAGTAGGTTCCTCAGGCATATTTTTTTGTATTTTTTTGTTGAAATAAAATGAGAGTCGTATAATGCTCTTTTATCAAAAAAATTACCACCTCTAGCTTTGTGGATAAGGTTTTGAAGGAGTTCTTGAGCAATTAGAATGTAATCAGTAATACATCTTCCTAAAAAAAACATATTGTTGGTGCATGATTAGAGAAGAAAGTGAAGATTGGAGCCTCCTAAAAAAGTTTACTTAAGACCTTAGAGACAACTGAAGTAAGACTTATGAGTTTGAAACTTTCTCAATAAATTTTGTAGTCCTCTTTAGGGATCAAAGTTATAGCAACACATCTAAGTAACTTGTGCGGGAATGAACCAAGGAAAAAAAACTTGTATATCAGTAAAAAGATCCATTTTAATAATATCCCTAGTATTTATATAAAAAACTGATGTGAAACCATATGCCCCTGCAACATTGTTGAAATGAATGGAGTGAAGTGCATCTAAAATTTTCTTCGCCATAAGTGTAGTAGCAAGTTGAGAATCAACAATGAAATATTGAGACCTCTAAAACATATTATAATCAAAATAAATAAGATCGACTGATCCCCTTCTCATATATATATATATATATACTTCTGCTTCTGACTCCACCGCTATGAACTAGATGTAAGTTTCCTAACAATAAAAGCCAAAAACTTGATCCCTGTCTGGTATGATAGTATTACAATGTATGTGTGGTTAGATTATCAATTCTCTTTATTTATAATTCTTCTTAACAACGGTGCCAAAAACTTGGTTCCAAAGCAATTAAGAGTGTAGCTGTTATATTTAAATATTGAGATACTATCAAGTATACATATCATTATCAAGTAATATAAGACTTTTTTATTAAGCCCTGAAATATTAAATCTACAGGAAGAACTACAAATTCTTAAGAAGAAATTAGATAACAAACACTACTTTGAAAAAGTGTCTTACTCAAAATATAAATACTATGGTATGAATGAAAGTTTGATTCTTTTGGAAATTTTTTTATAATTGAAAATAAAGTAAATAACTTCTTTTTGGTAATTTTGATAATTGAAAATAAAGTGAAAAACTAACTAAATTTAACTAAATATTTTGTAAGATGAAAGAAAAACAAATTAAGTATCTTTTTCCTTATCATGAATCAGTAACAACTAAAGGAATTCTGTTGTGAAAGTATTTAAATTGTGTTGTGTCAAATAGGAGCAATATTATTCTTTACCCTTACTAGAGATGCTATAAAGAACATTGGCTAATCTAAAGTTTGAATAACTCTGAAGATGGGTTAAGTAGGGAAGATACTAGCTCTCACTCTAGAGTTCCCTCTTCTCCCTCCACATAGAAGCTAACATCTCATATCAAGACAAAAAAAAGACTGAATTGGAGGCTTTAGTCTGCCACTCTAAAGTCCCTAACTCTACAGCCTCCACAGTTTATTTCCCAATTTATTTGCACTCAACCATATGAATTACATTTTCATCCATATAATCTCATGTGATTCCACCATTAGTTGACTGAGACAATACCTTCATAGATTTTACATGTTATTACAACAAATATTAACATCTCAATTGGTCAAATCTAGAAGTAAATGAAGTATAAGGATTAAATCATCACAACTTATTCCAACATTATAGATCAATACTTCACACAACTTCCTACCAACACTTAATTATTTATCATTTTAAGGGAAAAAAATAAAGAAAACTACTAAGAATTCATTGAGAAAACACAACAACAATTAAGTTTAAAAAAGTAGAAATCATGATAAAATACAAGAAATTTAAATTAAAACCAAATGTAGTTAAGAAGATAAAAACTTATCTCAAATTCCTCTCCACCAAACTCTTGATAATCCTTTGTATCTCTTCCTTTCTCTTACAATCCTCGCTAGGACTAGTCGCTCAACTCTAAAGGGTTAAAATCTCTCTATATCACTCTATTCTTATCTAATCTAATCTCTTCTCTCTCTAATCTAACCCCCCGTTCTTCAATGAGAGTCCTTTTTATAGTTTTCCAAAAGCTGTTATGTAATCAGATTATGCAAATGAGTTTCTGTAGAATATTTTAAAATTTTGTTCTAGAAATATAGTTGTCCAATTTAGAAAAAAATTTAGTAAATGAGACCAACTTAGAGTTTAAAAATCCTTAATGTGAAGAAGTATGAAAATATGAGTTCTTATTTAGTTTAGAAATACTTGTAAATTTATCAAGTATAGGGTTTAGGCATTCTATCTCCCCCACTTAAAATTTTAATTAAGAATAATTATACTTACTACATTATATCCCTAAGCTTAAAAGTTTTTGAAGTCTTATACTTTAAGAGATCAGATGTAGAACCAATTTTTGATTAGGCACTAATCTCAAGATTCTCCTCCCTTTTCAACTCTATTTTCTTTTCCTTTTCTTTAAATTTTTTCCCTTTTTCTTTTTCTTTCAGGATCATTTTAATCCTTACTTTCTTAGGTGAGGATTACTATATCTTGATAGGCTTTTAATGGTTTTGAATTCCACTCTTCTTTTCCTAAAGCAAAGGCTTGATATATATCTTATACTTAAGAAAATAATAATAGTTTTGGAAATTATTTTTAATAAAAGAAAGTTAAGTTTTGAAAATAAAAGTCCAATCCTTCTACATTTTTCAAAAATACAACTTCTACTAAAGATAGCTACACACTATTTATCATTTCTACACTAAAAATTTTTAAGTTTAAATTTTTCTTCATTACTATAGTTTTTAACTAAATTTTTTTACTCATTTTTAATGTTAAGAAATATGAAAATATGAGTTCATAATAACTTATAACTTCATATGCATAATCATTTCTTTTCAATCAAAATCAAATTTATTTGTAGCACATTTGAGAATAAATAAAATTCAAAATTTGAAAATTATTTTTCATTCCCCCCAAACTTAAATTTTTAATAAAATAAAACATTTTAACATAATATTATATATATATATATATATATATATATATTAATGGAAGGAGTAGAGCTCCAACTACATTAAAGGAAAGAAAAAACAAAAGAGTACAAAGAGAACTAGGGACTCTTTATAAGAAGCAGGGTGAACCCTTAAAAAAAACCTATGCAAACATTGTTCTAATGTAAGGTAAGGGATTTAAATCCACTTCCAGAAGTAAATGCAAAGAACGATTAAAGGCCTTGCTGATAAGAGGTTGGTCACTGTGAAGTCCCATTTGAGAGAGCCAATTAGCAGGTCTATTACCTTCTCTATGGATATGGGAGACAAAAAGCTGAAATTCATTCCTCTTGTGCAGAATGTCCTTAATTAAATTTATCAGGAGCCGTGGTCTTTCAGCTATTCCATTCATAATATTCACTAATGTACTAAAATCTGACTCCATCTTGATGAATGCCAATTTTATTGGCAAGGATGAGAGCCCAATATAAAGCCAAAGTTTCAGCTTCCAAGGGGTCTTTGGCAAAAGTGGGAGACTGGAAATAGAGCAAGCAAACCCTCTGTAATCCTTAAAGATACCCCCATACCAAAATGGGGATGAAGAAAACTGCCATCAATATTAACTTTGACCCACCCTATCTGAGGGAGTAATCACTTCACCAGTATAGGCTTAATAGTATTTGGGTTATTTAGAATATCCTGAGAGAAGATATGAGGAAAACTCTTAAACTTATGAAGTTCCTGTTATGCTGATTAACCACATTCTTTACCCCCAACTTCAGCCTCCTCAAACTTCATTTTGTTCCTAGCCATCCAAATAAACCAAGCCATAATGCAAGGAACAACAAAAGTTTTCTATCCAGCCAGTCTTGCCAACACCGACAAAAATTCCCCCAGGATAGGTTCAGGGCTGATAACAAACCTTGACTTAAGAAACTTTCCTAGATTAGTTGCACAGTGGAGCAATTGAAAAAAAATGTGATTTATAGATTCCTCTTTCTGTTTACATAAAACGCACCAAGATGGCCCCCTAAGGCCCTTCAATTTTAGAATATCATCAGTAGGGAGGAGTTTATGGAAGGGTCTCTAGTAGAAAAAATACATAGATGGAGATAGAAATTTACTCCATATTCTTGTACCCCACTCCACTTCCTATTGAGGGAAACAAAATTCACCAATGAAGGTTGATATAGACTGTGAATGAAGCTTTTTAACCACTACTCTATCCTTTTTTAAGGGGTCAATGGAGATTTGTTGAATTCTAGAGATTTGAGATGGTTCACAAACTGTATGGAGTGCCTCAAGACTCCACCCCCCATTCACCCAAAAGTCAGCCACCTGAGTAGCAACATTAGACAATTGAGAGGTGTCAAAGCCCAAATTCCCATCCAATATCCAATTGTCTAGCTAGAAATTAACTTTACCCTTCCCCACTTCCCAAAAGAAAAGCAATTCAGCCTCATCCCTAATTTTTAGCATCTTGGCCTAGATTATAGAGTCACCCAATTTCCTTTCAGCTTGTCTAGGGTGGATGTTTCTGTAATATTTGCCCATCATAAATCTAGACCAGAGAGAGTCTTGTGATCTAAACTTAATCTAAAGTTTGTAAAGATTCACATGTATAAGGTGAGAGAAGATTTTAAAGCCCAGGCCCTCAGCATTTGTAGCCTTACACACCTTACTCCAGCTAGTTCAATGTAATTGCTTCCTTTGTCTTGACCAAAAAAACCTATTAAATAGTTTATCCAGATTCTTCTGTGTAGATTTCTTCATTACTGTCATCTGCATAAAATAAACTGGTAGGGAAGATAGGACACTTTTGAGAAGAGTAACTCTTCCCCACCATCTTCCACCATTTGACAAGTAAGAGTTGACCCAACAATGGAGTTTGTCTTGGATTCTTTCCACAATATGATCAAACTGAACTTGTTTTGTTCTACCTTTCATAAGCAAAGATCCAAGCTATTTGATTGGTGGTTGTCCAACATTAAAACCAGGGAAATTAGAAATCCAATTCTTCATAACAGACTCAACCTTCTGACTAAGGACAACATTTGGATATTTAAAACCATGACAGAGCTTCTTTGGAAATGTTCTAAGCATTTAAAGATAGACCTAATAGCAGGCTTAGTAGCTTTAGAAAATACTATAATGTCATCAGCAAAAGCAAGGTGGTTAATAAGCATATTAGATCTGTGACTGTAAAGGGAATGTGGTGCTTCAACAGCAACCTAATTTAACAATATAGAAAGATAATCAAGAGCTAGGATAAAGATTGAGGGAGAAAGGGGGTCACCTTGTGTAATGCCTCTGGAAGCACTGAAGAACCCATGAGAAACTCCATTAACAAAAATAGATTGATAATTGTTAGACAACCTTCTACCAATAACAGATATGAAGGAAGGAAAGAAACCTCTAGCAGTGAGAACCTCATCAATAAAATCCCATATAATAGTGTCATATGCCTTATGAATATCCAGTTTGAATATGATGTTACCCCCTCAACACTGTCTGTCTAGATCCAATACTAGCTCCTGAGCTAAAAGGACATTGTCCACTATGATTCTACCTTGTACAAAGGCAGTTTGATTATCACTAAAGATGTGGCTGAGATGGGGTTGTAATCTATTTGCAATTAATTTGTAGATGACCTTTGAAATAACAGAAGTCAGGCTAATGGGTCTGAATTGTTCCCATTTGAACTTGGCTTTATCCTTAGGAATTAGAGTGATAGTAGATGAAGTGAAATATTTAGGAAGGTTAGACCCCCAAAAGAAACTTTGAATTGTCATAATGATAACCCTCTTAATGATACTCCAAGCTTTCTTATAAAAGTCAACTGTGAAGCCATCAGGCCAGCCACTTTAGAGTTATCAATTGAAGATAGAGCCTCCCAAATTTCTTTTTCACCAGGGATAGCAGTAAAATTCAAAGCTTTAGTAAATTCAACTTCCTTTCCAAAAATATCATTCTGGATAGGATCCTTTTCCACAAGAGATTGGGTAGACATTTCCTTAAAATAATTCATATCACTAGAGGCAATACATTCAGCATTATGAAGCCAAACCCTAGATTTGTCAAGAATTTTATGGATAGTATTGCTTCTTCTCCTGTAGTTAATACAGGCATGGTAAAATTTAGAATTCCTGTCACTTAGAATTCCATTTAGAATTCCTGTCACCCTCACAGAATTTGATCTTGGCAGCCTTTTGTACATAGAGTTCTTCCTGCATAGAGATGGCATCCATTAATTCTTCATTAGCTTTAAATAAGTCATTACTCACCTCATAATTGGATTCCAATAATTCCTCCTACTTTAGTACATATTCTTCAGCATTCTTAACTCTAGCATTAACATCACCAACCACACTCCAATTCCAGTGAGACAGTTGTTTACTCACTTTCTTAAGTAGCAACCGAAGCTTTACCCATGGGTTTGGGTTATTGCAATCATGTCAGACTAAAGCAACTTGATTAAGGAAATCATTATGCAGTGACCGCATATTCAAATACTTGAAAGAAGATCTTTTCTTGGTAGGGGATGCAACAATAATTATTAGCGATGGTCTATTGTCAGAGCCACACATATTCAGATGTTGTACAAAAGTGTGGAGGAAATCTTTCATCCAAAAATCATCTTTCATCCAAAATTCATCCAAAAATCATTCACCAACACTCTATTTAATCTTTCCCAAACCTTCCATCCTCCAAGTAAATTTGGGACAAAGAAAGCCCAAATCAAACAACCAAGCCTCCTGAATTTTCTCATTGAATTTTCTCATTGAAGAAGCTGAAGATTAAGATTAGGACTTCTACCCCCCTTCTTTTCAGTAAGGGATGCCACACAGTTAAAATCTCCTCCCACAATCCAGGAGGAGTTGAGGTTGCTGCCAATATCCAAGAAGTGACTCCATAAGTCTTGCCTTTCCAGCATAGATGAAAATGGCCAAGCTACTAATTTCACCCTTTTAAATTTTCAAGTGAAGGAACTGCACATGATCCCTGATAATATCACACTGGATCTCCTTTTTACAGAAAACACATATTTATTACTAATATTGGGGAGGAAATGAAAACCATAGAACTTATTAGAGATTTTCTGAATATTTTTAAACACCACTGGTTCCAAAATTGCAATAATCCAAAATTTATGCATCCTATTGAGATTAAGTAATCTGTTAAGGGATCTAGGATGAGCCAATCCCCTAACATTCCAACATAGAAACTTCATTAACCAAAAGAGATGGATTTCTCCCTCCTTCTAGTTCTGACCCCAATAGCAGCTTGCTGAGAAGGGCCATCCCCCCCTGTGGATTGATTAGTGGCCAAATTTATAAGTTCTTGTGTAGTTTTCTTCTTCTTTTTAGTTTTCTGAACCTGCTAGTCCTCTTCTAAAGCTACATTCATCTGATTAATTATGCAATCCTCCAGAGAGAAATCCCCATGGTGATCCAATTCCTCCTCTTGAATTTCCCCTACTTTTGCGTGTGTTACTAACAACTGATTATTAACTATTTAATAATTTATCACTGCTTCAGATATAACAGTTGGATGTTGCCCCCACAGAGAATACCCTCTCAACAACAATATCTCCCAACATAGCATTTTCTGGAGATACCACTACTTTTGCAACACTAGTGGATACCATAACATCATTTATCACCTGTATTTCTCCATTTTGGACATTCTCCTCTATATTCCCCTTATACTCTTTGTCCCCATTAACCACCTGCCTTTTCCTCATACCAGGATGAAGTTTGAAACATTTATGATCAGTGTGGCAAAAAATTTTACAATGGTGACAATAATATGGTCTTTGTTCTGCAATAATTTTCTACCAATAGCCATTATGTTCAGTACCAAGCCAGATTTCCTCCATAGCAGGAAGAGTAATATCCCTTTCCACCAAGATTCTGGCCACTAAAGGTCTGGAGAGATATAAAGTGGGCACATCCAGTTTAAGAGGTCTTCCTAGTGCCAAACCAATGTTAAATAGCACCTTATGGTTGAAAAAACGGAGCTTGAGACCAGACATTTTGAACCAAATAAGAATACTAGGTAGTTCTTTACTTGGGTCAAAGTTTGGAGTTCATTTACGTAACTTCATGGTAACCCTTTTAATCAATATGGACTTAGTCCTCTTCTCTGGATAAATTAATTAGGATGTGTCTACCTTCCAGTAACCCAACCCTCCAAGCTCCATTGAATTTTAGGCTATCAAAAAATTTCTAATAGACTCCATCTTGGGATGACCCAATTGAAATTTACCTATAAGAGAAAACTTACATTTTTCAGTTGGACCTTGGATGTCCTCTTCAGAATAAAAGGTTGCCATTTTCTCTCCTTTCCTGATAATAGGTTTAAACAATGGGTTAGCACCCTCATGGTAGGCTTGAGGAAAAACTAGCTCATCATAGTTTTTAATGGTCTCAAAGCCCTTCCCCACAATATCAACAAAAGTGGACTTTGACCACTGAACATTAGTATTCATATCCAATGTGTTTGGGTCAGCCATCAGTAACTAGGGAAGCAACTCAGAGCTCCAAAGGATCTAGAGAAATAGCAAACCAGTAAGAAAGAACGGAAGCAAGGAAAAACTAGTTCAACAAAGCAGAAAGCTAGAGCCAGCAATCTTTCACAAAAGCCCAATACTCAGCTGAACTAGAAAACCAGGAAGAGTAGAAGCACTAATGCAGAACAAGGGAAGCCAGCAAAGAAGAAGAACACACAACAAGAACACAGTGCCTTTTCCAATGGAACAGTAAGATATGAAAATCAAAAGCTTGGGAAGAGAGGTATGCTTAGTAAAAACAAAAGAGAGTGTGAAGATCACTTCAAGACACAATAAACAGGAAAATTTGTCCAGCAAATTTTGAAAAACAGCTACACCTTCAGCACTTGCTCCACCCATCTCGTAGAAACCCTAGCAGAGCAAAGGTAAACCCAACCGCCATTAAATATATATATATATATATGTATATATCCAGGACTCCCACTATGTTGTAGAGCTTTAGGCACACCTCTTAAGGTGGACACTCCAACCTATAACAAACCAAGACCTGCACTTGCTAGAATTCAGGTGGAGAGAGACATAACCCTCCCAAAACTTAAGAGAGTCTGGATAGGATCTGATACTGATGGATTTTGGCAGGACATAGTTGCAGAGGAGAAAACCATATTACTGCCAACACTATAAAATGTTTGGCCACACAATTGAAAGATGCTACAGGCTTCACCCCCTATTAATAAGGACTTCTCTCAAAAGCCCTAAGGACTTTGGTCAGGTTGCTGATTAGATTCCAAGCATTAATGCTGAAGAAATTGATCCATTGAATGATATCAGTACTGCTAAGAAAAAGACTACTCCCATTGCTGAAAATATTTCCCCACAAAACGTTAGCACTACCCCTCAGAATACTCTTTAGGAAAGCTGCCTGACTCCCATTCCAATAGTAATACAGTGGCATCTCCAATAAGTTCTTTCACAAGAGAAGTAAATGAAATCATTATCATTACTCCTCCACCTTATACACTTAGAGGTAAGGAAGAAGAGGTGCAAGAGTTCCCACAAAAAAATAGATAATGGAAAAACAACTGTGGAAAACTGCTGAGTTGCAACAGACACTTGAAGAAGATTGGCAAATTCAGATATCAAGGAAAAAGAAGAAAAAGGCAACAAAAGCACAAAAACTCCAACAAGGAATAAACTCCAGGAAGAAAGAAGGAAAGGCCAGGGCTAAGAATGGACCCCCCTAACTATCATAGAGGAAGAACTTGATCAAGGTCTCAGCCATCTCTTCACCTCCCATCAATCAATGATTAATATTATGTGCTGGAACATTAGTGGTATGGCTCAACCCCTTTATATTAAAAGAGTTTTACAACTTAACTGTAAACATAAACTTTGGTGTCTTGTCATTCTTGAACCCATGCTGCACAAACACCCTAAAAAAATGATTAATAAATTCAATGGTTTTACTCACTTTGCTAATATCAACAACAAGATCTGGATCTTCTGCAGAAAAGAAATCAAATGGAACATCTATGTCAATCACCAATAGTTTGTTCACCTCTCTTATTATATCAATGGACACAGGGGTTTTGCCTCCTTCGTATATGCAGGCTGTGCTAAGGAAGATAGAAAGGAACTGTGGCACTGTCTCCATATGATCAGTTAGCAAATGACCTCTCCTTGGTAGGTATGGGGGATTTCAATCGTATTACATCTTTAGCAAAAAAATCAGGTAAAAATCAGGTGGTAGAGCCCCCGTGGTAGAGCCCCCAATTTAACTAAAATGTCTACCTTCAGTGATAATATCAGTAGTGCTGGTCTTTTTGACCTGGGCTTCAAGGATCCTGCCTTCACCTAGAAAAGGGGTTCTATGTGGAAAATACTTGACAAATTTCTTGTTAATGATTTTTGGCTCTCCCAATTCCTGCTCACATTTGTCACACATCTAAGCCTTGTTGGTTCTGACCACAGACCACTCCTCATAAGCATCACTTCCTTTCAATTTCCTTCTACCACCCCTCCATTTAGATACCTCAACATGTGGTCCTCCCATCCATTATTCTCCAAAATAATTTCTGACCTATGGAAAGATATCTCCCACCCTTACCCCTTGGTTAAACTTAGCTTGCTGCAAATTAAAACTGGTAAGGACCTTAGAAAGTGAAGTTGGGAAGCCTTTGGTAATGTTCTCACAAATGTGACTGATGCTGAAAAAGATGTTATAAGACTTGAACAGGAAGATCAAGAGGGATTTGTGGAGGAAGAAGTGCTTCTGAATGTTCAAAATAACCTTCTTACTGCTATTGAATATCAGGATCAATTGTTGAAACAAAAGGCATCCATGAATATCTTTACTGATGGGGACAAAAATACCAAATTTTATCATGCTTACATCAAGTACAAAAGGAAGTACAATTCACTCCATTCAAAATGTTGAAGGAACTTGGCTCCATAATAATACTGCCATTGCTACAGATGCTACAAACTACTTTAAGAAGCTGTTGAACCAAGTTCATAATACAAGGCCTCCAATAGAGACTCACTACTTTTCTGATGTGCTGAGTTATACCACCAATCTTAGTCTCACTGACCCCATTACTGAAAAGGAAATTTGGGAGGCTCTTAACTCCATTGATAGCACAAAGACAGCTGTCCCTGATGGCTTTACAGCTAACTTCTACAAAAAATCATGGGATATAATCAGAACTAATGTGATTGCTATTGTGGTTAGTTTTTTGCAAGGTAACAATCTCCCACATTATTTCAGGGATTCCACTTATGTCCTTGTACCCAAAACTGAAATTCAGAACACATGAGATCATTTCAAACCAATTTGGCTTACTACTATCCTCAGCAAAGTTATAAGAAAAATTATTGTGAGTAGACTACATCCCCACCTTGATTTTCTGATTAAACCCAACCAGACTGCCTTTGTAAAAGGAAGGTCCATCATTGATAATGCATTATTGGCCCAGGAACTTCTTCAGGATTTGAATAAGCATTGTAGAGGGGGAAACCTCATTTATAAATTGGATATAAGGAAGGCATATGATACAATCAGTTGGGATTTTATTATGGAGATACTCTCAGCCAGAGGATTCCAACCTAATTTCTGCCAGCTCATTCATAGATGGTTACTCAATAATGTACACTCTATTCTCCTGAATGGGCAAGCATGGTGGTCCTTTACTGCTACTAGAGGTTTGAAGCAAGGGGACCCTTTATCCCCCACCATTTTCATTCTTGCTATAGACTATTTGTCTAGAATTTTGGATGCATCCCTTCTTCCCCAAAGCTATTTTAGATACCATCATAGATCTAATATAGCTATATCTCACCTTTTTTTTGCTAATGATATAATGATTTTCTCAAGTGCCCACAAGAATGTTGTAGTATTCCAAAGCCTTCAAAATTTTCAACTACACTTAGGGATGTATTTCAATGCTGATAAATGTCATCTGCTCATCAATAAGAAATCCTCCCCCGACTGTAAACAATGAGCCATTAATTACGCCGGTTTCTCTTTAACCCAACTTCCTATCAAATACCTTGGAGTTAATCTTCTTACTGGCAGAACTAAACAAATTGAATTTTTGGAAGTCCTTAATAAGATTTCCTCCTTCCTTTCTGGCTGGACTCAATCCTTCCTCTCTAATGGTGAGAGAATAACATTGCTAAAGAGCATCTTGAACACCTTTCCCTCCTACATCCTAGAGATGACGGCAATGAAGAAAAGTACCTAAATCCAGATGGAGAGAGCCTTCAACAGATTTTTATGGTCAGGGTAAAGTAAAAAAATGCATTGGGTTTCCTGGAAAAAGGTGGCAAAACCTCAGTTGGCTGGTGGCATTGGTTTCAAGGGCCTGAATCAACTTCTTTAAGTCAATTTGTGTAAAATCTGGATTAAGTTTAGAACTCAATCTTCTTTATGGGCTAAGTTTATGTGGGAAAAATACTATAAAGAACAACATGCTACTCTTGTAGTCAGAAAATTGGTGATTTCAAAATTTGGGTGAAGATGCTAAAGCTTAGACAAATTGCTGAAGAACTTTTTTTATGGGAACTGGAAAATGGGAATATCAGTTTTTGGCTAGACCACTGGTGCCACAAAGACTTGTTAACTCCCCTTTCTTCCCCTACTCCTAGTCTCAAGGTTGCTGATTACTGAGAAGGCAATAACTGGTCACTTCAAAAACTCTCCACAATCTTGCAAGATCATTGATTTAAGAAAATTGCCACCATACAATTTGACAGAACCAAGGCAGCTAAAATTGTTTGGCAAGCATACTCTAATCAAAGCCTCACCAAAGCTATTTACTCCAAATTATATGGTTGGCAGCAGGTATCTTGGAGAGAGATTGTCTGGAATAAGTTTATATCTCCATCTATGTCATTCTTCAGCTGGAGGACACTCCAAAAATTTCTCCCAACAGATGATATACTCAAGCTAAAAGGACTGAGAGGGCCCTCTAGATGTGGGGCCCACTAGATGTGGGTTGTGTCTACAGGAGGAGGAATCTCTAACACATATCCTCTTTGAATGCAGCTTTGCCCAGAAAGTTTGGAACCAACTTAAGCAACATCTAAACATTGAAATCATTAATCTTACTTGGGATAAGATTAATACTTACTGGCAGAACTGGCATAAGCTAAATTATGCTCCTATACCTTTCATAGTGGCATGGTTTATTTGGATGAATAGAAAAAGAGAAAGATTTGAAGACATTATATCCACTACTGAAAAGGTGGTTAGAAACATTGTATCCTACCTACACAAGATGATCACGTATAAAAAGTTTCCAAATATCTCCAACTCCTACTCATCTAAAAAGGAAACTCCTCAACAAACTTATAAAGTGATATGGAAACCACCTAAGTGTCACACCGTAAAGATTAACACAGTTGGAAGTTTCTCTTAGTTGGGGGCAGGTGTGGGTGGAATATTCAGAAATCACCTAGGCCAGTGTCTACTTTACTTCTATACTGTAGTGTTGGCTTCTGATGTTATTGAAACTGAGATTATTGCTGTTTATTGGGAACTAAACCTTGCAATAAAGATTGGATGGACTCATATATGTTTGGAAGTGGATTCTACAGTGGTCATCAACTTATTAAGCACTGAGGAAGTGACACCCTGACACCACTTTTACTGGATTCAAGAAGACTCACCTCCCACATCCATGTTAACTTCATATTTATATTTAAGGAAGGCAACAAATAAGCTAACTGGCTTGCCAGATATGGTCTCAGCTCTAACAATACATCTGTTGCTACCTCCCCACCTCCTTTACTCTTTTTCTGCTACATGGAGACCTACTTGAAATTCCCCACCTCAGATTTGCTGGTCACAACGCATTTAAGAGATATATTTCTATGCTGAAGATTATAGCTTTTTTGGACCCTTTTTACATTAGGAGTATTTTTTCTCATTTAGCTACTGTAAGACTCATGTGTAGATTGTTGACTCCTCTTTGTTGGTGGAGTGCAATTTTTCTACCCCATTTCTCCCTTTTGTAATCATTGTTCAAGCTAATGTGGAAGGAGCCAAACAAAGCTCTTTATTGCACAAAAGAAAAATAATAGTATATATATATATATTATATATATATATATATATATATTATCTTGGAGTTCTTCTCATCAAAGGAAGGGTGAAACAAATTCAATTTGATGAAGTTTTGGGAAAGATTGCTCATCGACTGTCCAATTGGACTTTTTCTTTCCTATCTAGTGGAGGTAGAATCACATTACTCAAGAGTATCATCACTACCTTCCCCTCCTACCTTTTATAGATGACTTCAATGAAGAAAAACACTCAATTGCAAATGGAAAGACTTTTCAATAGGTTCCTTTGGTCTGGAAGTAGACACCAACTCCATTGGGATAGTTGGCAAAATGTTGCCAAACCTTTTATTGTTGGTGGGTTGGGATTTAAAGGACTAAAACAGTTACAACAGGTGAATTTTTGTAAGATCTAGAACAAGTTTAGGCAACAGGATTCACTATGGGCCAAGTTCATGTGGGGGAAATATTATAAAGCTACTCATCCAAACCTGATTTACAATAATACTGGTGACTCTAAGATTTGGATCAATATGCTGAAAGTGAAGAGTCTAGCTAAAGAACTCTTCTTATGGGATCGTAAACTAGGTACAGTTCATTTTTAGCTGGACCATTGCTGCCCAAAAGAGATGTTGAAACCTTCTTCTCCTGATATCAATCTAAACCTCAGAGTTGCTGACTGTTGGGAGGGATACCTTTGGTCCTTGGACAAACTTTATTCTTTGCTGAAAGACTCTTTTGATCTGAACATCACTACTATGCCATTTAATAAAACCAGACAAGAAAAAATTAAATGGATAGATAGCACCAATCACAAAATCATAAAGTTCATATACCTCAAACTTAATAGTTATAATGATGTTCCATGGGGTGGGGCGATATGGAACAAATATTTATCCCCCTCTATGTCTTTCTACTGCTAGAGGATCTCTTAAGAGCTACTTTTAACTGATGATATTCTGAAGATGAAGGGATTGAGGGGCCCATCTAGATGCTACCTATGCAAAGCTATTGAGGAGACTATCTCACATCTGTTTTTTGAATGCAATTCCTCACAACAAGTTTGGAGAGAACTTATAAATCAGCTCCTGTTGAATACTCTAAAACTCTAATGGCTAAACCTGTTTGATTGTTGGAACAGCTAGAAGGATGTCAAGGCAGGTCCCA
Organism: Phalaenopsis equestris; assembly: GCF_001263595.1. Taxonomy (NCBI): domain Eukaryota; kingdom Viridiplantae; phylum Streptophyta; class Magnoliopsida; order Asparagales; family Orchidaceae; genus Phalaenopsis; species Phalaenopsis equestris. The sequence continues at coordinate 130,992 of NW_018224877.1, read as the reverse complement.
TTCCATTCTTTGTCTTATGGTTCATTTAGATAGAAAGAAACCTAATTAAATTTGAGGAAGACACTGTCAATGATAGCAAGGTGGCTAGGAACCTCCTTTCTTATTTGTTTAAACTAAAAAAGTATAAGTCCTTCCCCCAGATCTGCACTGTAAAGATGGCAGAATCTATTAAATTGCCTAAGATAATCAAAGTACATTGGAGGACTCCCTCACATCCTTATATTAAGGTAAATACTGATGGTAGCTTCTCAAATTTTGGTGCGGCGGTGGGAAGAGTGTTCAAGAATCATGAAGGAAGATGATTGCTTTGGTTCTCTACACCCATTTTGGCTGAATAAGCTTTGGAGATTGAATTAATAACTGCCTATTTGACAATGAAATTGGCTTCTATGTCCAACTCATTTCACTTGTGGGTGGAGGTGGATTCCACTAATTCGCTGATGATTTTAAATGATAATGATGCACCCTCCTGGAGACTATCCCAATGGCTGCAGAAGATTAGCACTCTTAAATCTTTCATCATAATTAAAACCTCTTTTGTTTACAGGGAAGGAAACTGCCCTGCCAACTGGCTTGCAAGAAAAGGCTTATCAAATGTTGAAGTCAATGTTTCCTCTATCCCCCCCTCCTCTTTTGTTTTTTCTTGAGGGTGACTTATTAAAGGTTCCACAACTCAGACTTGTATTTGAATCTTTAATGGAATAGAAGCTCTCTCTCTCTCTCTCTATATATATATATATATATTATAAAAGAGAAACTCGTGGCTTCTTATGTGTTTATACTAACAAATGTTACAAAATAGAGGAGGGATAGAGGATCTCTAGCTAAAAAACCAAAAAACATTATAAAACCTAAGGGTTAAAAAATCAATAGTACAATGCTACGTAAAAAAGAAATAAAAAAAGCTAAAAGATTACATCAAACCCAAAATACAATTGATCCAAATAGAATACGCATTAAGCAGCTCCATTCATCCAATCTTGTGCCAAAACAAATTACAGCGGCTGAGACGATCAAATTTGTGGGCAAGGTGCTACAAGTAAAACTCCCCACACAAAAGTCATCAAATTCTCTAAAGAAACAGTACCCTGCAAAATAGTTAGTCCAAAAAGACAAACAAAAAATATATTCATCCTGATAGAAAACGTCCAAAGTGATCCAAATTAAGACATAAGATAAAATCATAAGCAGGAGCAGCTCCTCAAAAGCTAAACCAAAAAAGTCATCCTTAAAAGCATTAAAAAGGAAAGTGCAACCAAAGACAGTCCAGAAATTTCTCACTACTGCAATAAAGGAATGTACTTGTATATAAATTAAACGCACAACAACACTTTATATATACATATATATATATATATATACATATATATATCATATATATATATATATATCTAACAAAACCACTTTAGCAAATAAAATTCCATAGGCTCTAAGCATAACCAAATATCTGTAGCGTAGCAGGTATCAAAATACCTGTAGCTTAACCAAAAATCTGCAAACAAAAACCAATTGAAAATGGAAAACACAGTAGGTCATGCAAAACATAGAGAAATCAAATTCGAATGTAAGGCAAATCAAGAGAGTCACTCAATAAAAGGCACTTTAAGTGATGCATAGGAGTAACACCCACCAAAGGATTAGTATTAACCTTAGCCAGGATTAGTATTAACCTTAGCCATCTTAGCGAGCTAATTAGCCAGTAAATTCCCTTAACGAAAAATAAAAGACATGTGGACATTAAAATTAAATTTTTCAGTAACCTCCTTAATTCTATTCCAAGTGTAAATAACATTTCAATTGTGTAAAGCAAAGGCACCAAAATTCTTAAAAAGCGATAAAGAGTCCGTCTCAATAATGATATTAGAGAAATTACAAGATAGAGAAACCAGCAGAGATAGCAGAAAAGCCCAGCTTTTGGCTTCTAAAGTACATGAAGCATTAATAGGAGAGGTAAAAAAGCAAAGACAATGACTCGAGTGGTTTCTGAAATTCACCCCACCCACACCCGTGCCCGTGGAAGTCCAGCTTCCATCGATATTAATATTGATCCAACAGGGGGGGGGGGGGGGGTTGGTTGCCACTTAATCAAGTTGTCCATCCTATTCACCTGAGGTTGAGAGCAAAAAATATCCAAACCAAAGATTCAATTCAGGCAATAGTAATAAGCTAGGATATAAGAAATAGTATTAGCAGGAGACAGATCTGAATGCAAATGTTTAAAACTATTTCTAGCCATCTTAATAAACCAAATTACCACCAAAGGAAAGAAAAAAAGTTTTTTATCAACCAAGGCCCCAACTTTACAGGTATGTAAGTAATCTATCATGTAAGAGCTATGCGTCCAATTTAAATGAAAATGTTGTCCTAATAATGACCAAACCTCTCTGGCATAAGCACATTGAAAGAAAAGGTGTCTCTCAAATTCTTCATCTTTCTTACAAATATAACACTGAGAAGCAATCTTAAGACCTTTAAGTTTAAGAATATTGTCAAGAGGAATCAATTTAAGTAAAAATTTCCAAGGAAAAAAAAGAGATAGAAGGGGTAAAAAAAATATTCCAAATATGCTTGCCACAAGGCCAAGTGCTAAAGTTATAGATGCTAGAGTATAAAAATTTAGTAGGAGAAGTAGATGTAGAATTTTTTCAAATGGGCTTGTCTTTCAATCTCCTACTAATAGGATTTTTAGAAACTTTAATGTAGGTATCACCGATGATGTCCTTTAATTATTAACATCCCAATGACACCTAACCAGCAATCTGAGAGAATCAAGTTGTTATTAAGAATTTGAGAAGAAAATTTGGAATCACCTTGACCCCATTGATCATTCCAGAAAGAAATATTACTGTCACCAATATCCCAAAAAATAAACTTAGCAGCAACCGAGTAGGCAGTAGTGATGGCTTTCCAAATTTTAGAGTCACTTTCCAAATAACAATAGCAGGGTTTATGCTAGCACATTTTTTATGATGCATGAAACGAGACCATAAGGAGGTATTGGCACAGAATTTGAACCAAAGCTTGCACATATTAATTTCAGAGATTTGCTTCAAATTCTTAATACCCAGACCCCCCGCAGTAAAATGTTTAGAAATTTTTTCAAAGGTGGCCCAATGTTTTCTGGTATTAGTGCCCGACTAGATAAAGCGGTTAAATAACTTCTCTAAGATGTTTTGGGTACTCTTTTTAAGGTTTAAAACCTGTAAAGCATAAAGAGGGATACTCATCAAAATACTTCTAAGTAAGGTAAGCCTCCCACCATTACAGAGAAAAGACTTCTTCTAGTCATTAATCCTATGGCTGATTTTATCAACCACCTCATCTAATTGAGTTTGCTTTCAACGACCCCAAAGAAAATTTACACCCAAATATTTAGTGGGGGAGGCAACTTAATAACCAGTAAAAAAGGTAGCCTAAGTAACAATAGTACTTTTAACGTGCTTCCCAAAGTATAGTTGACATTTTTCTTCATTGAAACATAATCTAGAAGTGTCTTGAAACTTCTCCAAAACCTGCACAAGGGCCTTCAAAGAAGATTTAGTAGCATTAGCAAAAATAATTGAATCATCCACATAAGCCAAGTGGCTAACCAAAATGGAAGATCTATGAGAAAATTGGGAATAAGGTTTGCTCAATTGCAGATTATTAAGTAAATGAGAGAAATAGTCGAAGACAATAATAAAAATAGTAGGGGACAGAGGGTCGCCTTGCTTGATGCCCCTTTGAGCGGAAAAGAAACCATAGGAAGTGCTGTTGACAAGAATAGAATAGTGATTATTCATCAACCATCTTCTGTAAGAGAGTAGAAATTATCATGAAAACCTTGAGCATGAAGAATGTTAATAATAAAATCCCAGCTTAAAGTATCAAAAGCTTTTTTAATGTCAAGTTTGATCACCATGTTGCCACCTCTACATTTTTTATCCATATCTTGGAAAAGCTCTTGAGCAAGAAGGATATTATCAATAATCTCTGTTCCTTTAATAAAGGCAGATTGCTACAGAGAAATAATATTATTGAGATGTGGCTGCAATCTGACGACAATGAGCTTGCTTATGACTTTAGATATAATAGAGGTGAGGGATATACGATGGAATTTATCCCAATTGCTTTTGTCTGCCCCCTTCGGAATGAGTACAATGAGAGAGGAAGTAAAATATTTCCTAGGATCAAACCCCTGAAAGAAACTTTGAGTGGCATTAGTAACATCCCCTTTAATAATCTCTCAACAGGATACATAAAAATGAGAAGTGAAACTATTAGGACCCGACGCTTTATTACAATTAATGTCCTTGAACATAGCAAAAATCTCTTGCTCAGTCGGGATATCATTGAGTGAAATATTAGAGGTGTACTTATGATCCTTAGCGAAGATATCAGTATCAATATTGAGCACCTGCATATTAAAAAGGCAAGAATGAAAACTAAAAATAACTTGCTTACAAGAATTTTCATATCCTAATTATACAAGTACAAAAATTTAAAACAAGAGTAAAAATAAATTGACCAAATTTTAACTTAATTTTAACATATGTGAGATTCAACAAGCTTCTATGCAGTGGAGGATAACATAAAAGCAAATAAACAAAAAATAATATAAATTCATAACTTCAACAAAAAGAAAATACATGGTAGTAAATTAAAAATTTAAACATGAAATTCTTAAGTAAAAGTTAGCAATATTCTAGATCTTCCTAATATCTCTAAAATAAGTCATTCACAAACCAAAAAAATACAACTAAATAACCATGTTCACACAATTAATACCACAAAAAAAAAACATAACTACTCACAACAACACAAATACATTTTTAAACATCACAACAACATCAAGCACAAAAAATAATAACATAAAAAATAGTAGTAGTTCAGACAACTACAACAAATAATAACATATAAAAGAGTCGTAGTCCAAACAACTACAACACATAAAATTTCATACAATTTTAAAATAAAAATAAAGTATTCAAATCAATGCACTTCTTCCTCATCCTAATCATCATCTTCCCAAAAATTCATAGGATCATAGTAAGGGTAATGTGGATATGAAGGAAATATCACACTTTGGTCACCCCTGATAAGGCGTTCCAAAGATGTGTGATATTTTTCTTCATAATAACTATGTATCTTCATATAGGTATCAATATGTCCTACATAGTTTTATAAATTTAGTACCTTATTTGTAGTGTAGTTGATGTTATCTAAGATCTTCTACATTAATTGTGACTATGAATCAGGACTAGTCAACTGGCTTTGTGATGTAGATGCTCGTGAAGTAGAAGCACGAGATGCAGAAGCACCATAAATTCTTGGAAATCCTCCTCTCTTGCCAAATATAGAATGCTTTAAATAAGATTTCACATTGAAACTTGTAATAGACTTTAGTGGATGCAAAATCTCCTCCCAACAATCAAATCTCACACCAGCCTCCTCACATAAAGAAAAGATCATGGATGTGAATCCCAATCCTGTAGTAGTGGCAACTCTGGCAGAACTAATGATAGCCTGATAGATTAAGGATCCAATATCAATCAACTTTGACTGTTGACTCTAGTAGTTCAAAATGGCTTTCTCTCTTGTAACTTCAATCAGATGATTGGTAGGGAGTAAAGGAGCTGAAATAAAGTAGTGCCACACTTATGTCGTATCATCAAGCTTTGACACAGAAAAATTCACTCTCCAATCATTCATTATTTTCCACAATATTTTTACCATAGTCAATGAAGAAATAATCTCATCTAACTCTCCCTTAGTAGGATTACTATTTGAAAAAAAAAAAAACAAACCCGTGGGTAGCTGGTAAAACTAATTGATTACCTCAGGGGAAAAAGATACTGATTTCCCACTCACCATAACCTAATCTTCCTCTGCCTCAGGAAGAATAGTGTAAAACTCCCAAACTACAGAAATGATTGCTTCAACAGAAAAACAATAGAAACATTCCCATTATCAGTGAACTATCAAATCTTCCACAGCTGGGCCCAGATTTTCAAAACACCGCCCAAGAATCAAATTTCTCGACCGCATCACTTCTACATATCGATCCTGAGCTTTTGAATTGACAAATTTACTTGAATCAAAACTGGAATTCCTCTTGCCCCTATTCATATTTGGTTACATTTATTAAAATACACATAAAATTCTCAATAAATCATAAACTCTAGTGCAAATCACTAAATTTAACTTCCAAGAGCGTAAACTATCTTTTTTATGTATTTTCCATTAGATTTTTCTTAAGTTTCCACCATGAATAGTGATTTTCACATAATTCACAATGTACTCCAAATAAATGATGAAAATAAAAAGTTTCTACATAGAAGTGAAGCCCTCACCTTGAGAAGATGAAATATAACAAATTTGGCTCAATTCCACCAAGAAATCTTCAACTTTTGGGGGTTCCTTAAGTCTAAAATTGCGAACACTTGAGGAAGATGATGACGGTAGGGGATAAAAATGGTGATTTTTGGTTCAATTTTTCAACTTTAATCATTCACAAACAGGTTTTAGTGAATTGGCGCTTAAGCGTGAATGATTCTATGCTTGGGCGCCTACTTCTCAGGTAACATGCACTTAAGGATGGGATTTTGGTGCTTAGGCACCAGTGCACAAATCTTGATATTTTTGATTCTTAAGTTAAATACTCATCTTGCCTAAGTCATCCACCCCTAAATGGTTATATGAATCTAAATAACTATTTTCTTCCCCTTCTATTCTCCTCTTTCTCAAAATTCAGAATTTTTCACAATTTCAATTCAACCTTAAATAAAACATAATTTTTCACACAAACAAAATACTTTCATTAATTTTTCAAAACAATCACAAGCACAATTTACACATATTTTTTTAAATCCAAAGATTCTTGGATGAGATATCTCCTAAACACTTCAATTCAAACATAAAACAAACTTAACATCAAAACACATAAAACAAACAAACACTAACTACAAATAAACAAACTAGACTCTCAAACTTAATTTCGTTTTCCTTTCGGTAGAACATATCCCCGCCTTTCACTTGTTTCTCCTAGGGCATTTGAAATGTAGATTTGATAAAATAGACAGTGGTGAAGAACTCTAATTAAGTCATCTTTAATCCACTTATTTTTCAAATACATTGCCTTATCTGCTTCTTCGATTTGACTTGTATGGATGAATTGCATTTTGAGTTGCCTTCTGATATGCTCCAAGTGTGCATTATACTCATTCACTTTTGCTTCGATTGAAGCCATGTCAACCTCAATCTTTATGATCTTCTCTGCTATTCCTTTTATAATAATGACTATGAATCTATTATATAACCCTTGTGCACTTTCAATCAAAAACCTCTTCTTAATGGCTTCTTCTTTCTTCTTTATTTAAAACTCCCAAGTAGACATTTTTGCAAGTTCTCTCAATCTTTTTCTTTTCACTTAAACTTTAGGATGAAAATTTGAAGTAAGGTAAGAATTTTCTTCATTCCCATGCTATTTATAAGCATTGGATGAAGCCTAGACCCACTACTCACGTTAACAAACGACTAAACCATGGTTAACGCCACTAAACCACATTTAATCCTTCTAGGATATTAATTCTGCATGTTATTTTAACTGTCGCAATTAAGCGCCAAGTGTTGGCCCTTAAGTGTCGATGCTTATTTTAGCACAGGTCTGCTTAACATCCAAATGTGCATACTAAATCGTCTAATTCATCAATTAAGGTCATAAAATTCTCACTCTATAATTATATACTTAAAATACTACCACACTTTTCTCAATAAAAAATAAAAACATATCATTTAAAATAAATACACACTGATAACTATGGGTTGCCGCCCACTAAACGCATGGTTTTACGTCATCCGCTTGACGTAGTCAGTGCTTATTTTGGTTGACCCAACAACATAAGATCATTTAATTTAAGTTGATCCCCTAAAAAATAAGGTTTTAGTCGGTGACCATTCACATTGAATATTTTTCAGTTTTAGGATCTTTTCAGTTTTAGTTTTTCAGTTTTAGGATCTTTGATATCCACAACTCCAAAGGGATAAACTTTTATCACAACAAATGGGCTCATCAACGTGGACTTATGTTTTCCTGGAAATAATTTTAGTCATGCATTATACAAAAAAAATTGTTGCTCTGGCTCCAAATTTTTTAGAAAGAATTCTCCGATCATGCCACAACTTCAACTTTTCTTTTTAAGTCTTAGTACTCTCATAAGATTCATTCCTTATCTCTTCAAGCTCATTTAATTGCAATAGTCTTTTTTCACCAACATCCTTTAAATTGCAGTTGAATTCTTTAATCGCCCAATATGCTTTATGCTCAAGTTTAACTGCTGAATAACAGGCTTTCTCAAATATTAGCCTATATGGGGACATTCCTACAGGAGTTCTATATGCAGTCCTATAAGCTCACAAAGCATAATCAAGTTTGACTGAACAATCCCTTCTTTTGGTTTCACAGATTTTTCCAAAATTATTTTAATTTCACAATTGAATAATTCAGCCAAGTCACTTATCTGAGGACAATAAGCCGTAGCAATTCGATGGTTGATATGATATTTTGTTGCTATTTTCTTCATTATTGCATTTCTAAAATGACATCCCCCATCATTTACGATCACTCTCAGAATCCCAAATCTATAAAATTTGTTTGTTCTTAAAAAATTTGCTACACTTTGAGCATCACATCAAGGTAAAGCAATAGTTTTTATCCATTTGGATACATAGTCTACTGCTAACAATATATATAAATTTTCAAAAGATGGTATAAATGGTCCCATGAAATCTAATCCTCAAACATCAAATATCTCAAATTTCAACATATAATTGAGGTGCATCTCATTTCTTCTAGAAATATTGTTTTCATGTTGACATCAATCACAAGTTTTGATATAAGCATTAACATCTTTAAAGATTGTAGGCCAAAAAAATCCAAATTGCAAAATTTGTATGCTTTTTTATCAACACCAAAATGTCCCCCAAAATCAGAATCATGAAATTTTTAGATAATTTCATAAGTATCTTATAAAGGCACACATCTTTGAATAATTGGATCCTTTCCTTATTTAAACAAAATGGAGTCAACCCAAAAGTAAGTCTTAGCTTCAGATAAAAAATTCATCTTCTGTTGGTATGTTAGACCATATGGTATAACATCACTAACAATAAAGTTCACAATGTCGGCATACCATAAAACACACCACTAATTAATATTAAAGAAAATTTTCATCTTGAAAATATTCATTAATTTCTTTTCCAAACAGAGTGATTTTTTTAATTCAAGCTTGGAAAGATGATCAACAGTTTGATTATCAGCTCCCTTCCTATCTACTACTTCAAAGTCAAATTCTTGCATAAGAAGAATCAATCTCATTTATCAGTCTTGATTTTGCATCCTTCTTTTTCATTAAATATTTAATAGCAAAATGATTTGTATGCAAAATACAATTTGTTCCAATTAAATATGATCTAAATTTTTCAAAAGCATATAATATTGCTAACAACTCTTTCTCAGTTGTGATATAATTAATTTCAGCTTCATTAAGAGTTCTATTAGTATAGTAAATTGCTTTAAAAACTTATCATGTTTTTGTCCCAAAGAAGCTCCAATAGCATAATCACTTACATCACACATCAATTTAGAAGGTTTTTCCTAATATGGTGAAATAATAATTGGTGCAGTAACTAATTTTTCTTTTAATAGCTGAAACGCTTTTATGCACTCTTTATAAAAATTAAAATTACATTTTTTTCGAGTTAATGGCATAAAGGCTTAGCAATTTTTGAGAAGTCTTTAATATATCATCTGTAGACACTAACATGTCCTAAAAAACTCCTATATTCCCTCACATTTGTTGGGTGAGGTAAATAAGCGATCACTTGAATTTTTGCAGGACCTAATTTCATATCATTTTTTGATATATGATGTCCTAAAATAATTCCTTGTGCTATAACAAATTGACATTTTGCCCAATTAAGGACTAAATTTGTTTCTTCACAACACTTAAGAACTCTTGATAAATGTTCTAAACCTGATTCAAATGAAGTCCCAAAAACTGAAAAAATCATCCATAAAAACTTCAATTCCTTTTTCAATTAAATCACAGAAAATAGTCATCATACATTTTTGAAATGTAGCAGGGGCATTACATAAACCAAAGGGCATTCTTTTAAAAGCAAATGCACCATAAAGACTGGTAAACGTTGTTTTTTCTTAATCTATAGAAGCTATTTATATTTGGTGACAACTAGCATATCCATACATAAAAAAAGTATTTGTGCCCAACTTTTCTATCTAACATTTGATCTAGAAAGAGTAGTGGAAAATGATGTTTCCTAGTGAAGAGATTTAATTTTCTATAATTAATGCATATTCTCCACCCCGTGACTTGTCTTTTTGGTATTAACTCGTTATTTTTATTAATAGACACAACCACTCCCCCTTTCTTAGGAACAAAATTAATTTGACAAACCCATGTACTATCCTAAATTTGGTAGATAATTCCAGCATCTAACCACTTTAAAATTTCTTTCTTAATAATTTCTTTAATAATAACATTCAATCTCCTTTGAGGATCAGCCCTAGGTTTGCATTTTTCTTTCATAGCAGTTCTATGCATACAAATTGAAGGATTGATTCCTTTAATATCAATTATTGTCTATCCAAAGACTTTCTTATAATTCTTGAAAGTTTTTATTAAACTCTCTTCTTCTTCTAAAGTTAAATTAGATGAATTTATAACCGTTAATGCTAAGGAATCAAATGTTGAGGAATCACCTAAAAAGACATACTTTAAATGTTCAGGAAGTAACTTTAAGTCAAGTTCAGGAGGTTTTTCAATTGATGGACTAAAAGATTTATCTTTTTCTGTCGTGACCAAAACTTCAAAACTTTCTCAAACATAATTTGAATCTTCCTCATGAATATCATCAGATTGCTCTAATTCCTCTTCTTTCTCGTGTTCCCACTCTTTCATTTCAAATTTTTCTTCATGAGTTGCTTTGAAATGGCATTCACTCAGATATCTTATTACATCCAACCTGTAACATTTGTCATCTTTACCATTTGCTAGATACTTCATTGATTTTGAAAAATTAAAGCAACTTTTTAATCATTGACGTGCATAGTTAATTCCTCTTACTACACATCTATCATTGCTCTTCTCGTAGCTAGGAAAGACCTCCCCAAAATTATAGGTATCTCTTTATCTTCCTCTATATCTAGCACAATGAAATTAATAGGGAAGTCAAATTGATCCACTTTCACTAAAACATCTTTTATAACTCCCTTTGGGTATGTTATTGAAAGATTTGCTAACTACAAAGTTGCAGTAGTAGGGGATATTTCTCTTAATCTCAGTCTTTTAAATATTGATAATGACATAAGATTAATGCTTGCATCTAAATCACATAAAGCTTTCTCATAAATTCTATCTCCTATTGCACATGGAATTGTGAAGCTACCGGGATTTTTGAGCTTTTCAGGAAGCTTTTTTGGAATTATAGCACTGCACTCCTCATTAAGTGCAACAGTCTCGTTATCTTCAAACTTCCTTTTTATGTTGAGAATATCCTTCATAAACTTCACATATCTTGAAATTTTTTCTAAGTCTTCAGCAAATGAAATGATTTTCATAAGCATTTTAAGGAATTCCAAAAATTTTAAAAATTTTTTATCAAACTTTGTTGATGAAGTCTCTGAGGAAATTGAGGTGGTGGTTTTTATAAATCAATTTTTAGTGAAGAAATAGGTATCTCTAAACCTTTTTGAGCGTCCTTCTTAAGCTCTTCAATTTATTCTCTCTCCACTTTAGTCTCTTTTTTAACTCTACCTTCCAACTCTCTTCCACTTTTAAGTTGAACAACTTTTACTTGCTCTTTATTATGATCTTTTAGATTTATCTCTGTATTGCTAGGAAGTGTTCCTTAGGATCTATTACTTAATGAATTTGCTATTTATCCCAATTGATTCTTAATATTTCTAACTACAGCTCCTTGAATTTGTAACTAATTTCCCATTTGTAACACCACTTCTTCTATAGACAACTTTTTCTCCTTAAATTGTGGATTATTGTTAAAACCTGGACGATACATAGATCTATAATTATTATTTCTTTGGTTTTTTCTAGTTTCTCAATGAGTTAACTTGGTTGTTCCCTGATTAATGATTATTATCACCCAAATTATTATTATTCTAGTTAAAGTTAGGATGGTTTTTCTAACTCGGGTAATAATAGTTTGAATATATGTTATTTACCTTATTATTTATGACATTCAAAGTTTTAAATGAATTTTGAGAATCTACCATTTTTCCTAATGAATTATCTTCAATCATTGAAATTGGTTGAGAAAAATTCATTCCAAATTGGTCAACTTCTTTGAAATTATAGCAACTTTATTTGCTAACATTGAAAAAGCATCAGATTCATGAATATTAGCTACTTTCTTAGGATTTACTCTCTCAAAAGACCAATGAAAATTATTAGTAGCCATCTCTTCAATTAAAGCATATGTGTCATGAAATGGTTTTGACATCAATGAACCACCAACAACGACATTAATAATAGGGCTAAGAGATCCAACTAATCAATTATAAAAGATTTGCATTATTAACCAATCTAGTATAACATGGCGTGGAAACTTTTTCAGGAGTTCCTTAAATCGTTCCCATGCTTCATAAATAGATTCCCATTCAAACTGGAAAAAATGTAATATCATTTTTAAGCTTCACAGTTTTTTATGGTGAAAAATATTTAGCAAAAAATTTCTCCGCTGAATCACCCCAAGTTATGATATATCAAGGTGCTAATGAATTTAACCATATCTTAGTCTTATCCCTTAGTGAGAATAGAAAAATTCTGAGCTTCGTAGCATCATCCGAAACACCATCATACCTACATGTAGCACACAATTCCAGAAATGTAGCACACAATTCCACAATTCCAGAAAATTTGCAAGATGTAAATTTGGATCTTCAGTTGGTGCTCCCCTAAATTGATTATTTGATACCATTTAAATAATAACAGGTTTAAGTTCAAATGGATTAGCCACTACAACAGTTTTTTTAATACTACAAAGAAGTTCATCTATTGTAGGGTTTGCATACTCTCTTAAAGGTCTAAATTCTTGATGAATTTCAACATTTTGATTATTTTGGTGTCATTTCTTGAAAATTTTGAACTTTTTCAGTATTTTTTATTATTTTGATTTTTCTAATAGTTCTTTCTAGTTCAAAATTGCAGGAAACCAGTCCTTTAGAACCTGAACTACACATACATTACTACAAAATCAAATAAAATCACACAAACAAGAACTTATATAAAAACAACACTACTATATTCCTATAATAAATCTAAAAGTTTAAATAAGGCTTTCTAAAAATTCCTTGAAATTTTACAAAAAAAAATTTTTCTTTTTTTTTCTCCCCAAACCCGACGCCAAAAAATTGATCCCCTATTTTTTATATATACTTCTAGTTCTGATTCCACTGTTAAGAACTAGGTGTAAGTTTCCTAACAACATAAGCCAACAAATTGATCCCTATCTCATACAATAGTACTACAATGTATGTATGGTTAGATTCTCAATTCTCTCTATTTATAATTCTTCTTTACAACGGTGCCAAAAACTTGGTTTTGAAGCAAATAAGAGTGCAATTGCTATATTTAAATGTTGGGATACTATGCAAATATACATAACGTTATCAAGTAATATAGAATTTTTTGATTAAGCCCTGAAAAATCAAACCCACAGGGATAACTATAAATTCTTAAGAAGAAATTAGACAACAAACTCTACTTTGAAAAAGAGTCTTACTCAAACTATAGAATACTATGGTAGGAATGAAAGTTTGATTCTTTTTGGTAATTTTTTTATAATTGAAATAAAGTAAAGAACTTCATTTTGGTAATTTTGATAATTGAAAATAAAGTAAATAACTAACTAAATTTACCTAGATTTTTGTAATATGAAAGCAATTCAAATAAAATATCTTTTTCCTTATCATGAATCAATAACAAATATTGGAATTTATGTTCTAAAATTATTTAAATTATGTTATGCCAAATAGGAGCAATATTATTCTTTACCCTTAGTAGAGATGGTATAAAGAACATTAGCTAATCTAAAGTTTGAATAGTCCTTAAGATGGGCTAGGTAGGGAAGATACTAGCTCTCACTCTAGAGTTCCCTCTTCTCCCTCCACCTAGGGGCTAACATCTCGTATCAAGACCTAAAATAATAGAATGAATTAGTGGTTTAGCTTGTCACTCTAAAGTTCTCTAACTCTACACCCTTCAAAGTTTATTTCCCTATTTTTTGCACTCAACTATATGAATTACATTCTCATCCATACAATCTCATGTGATTCTACAATTAGTTGGCTGAGACAATACCTTCACGGATCTTACATGCTCTCACAACAAATATTAACATCTAAATTGGCAAAATCAAGAAGTAAATGATGTACAAGGATTAATTCATCACAACTTTTTCCAACATTATATATCAATACTTCACACAACTTCCTTCCAACACTTAATCACTTATCATTTTAAGGAAAAAGATAAAGAAAACTACTTAGAGTTCATGGAGAAAACACAACAACAATTAAGTTTAAAAGTAGAAATCATGTAATAACACAAGAAGTCTAAATTAAAACCAAATGTAGTCACAAAGATAAAAACTTATCTCAAATTCCTCTCCACCAAACTCTTTGAGTTCCTTTGAATCTATTCCTTTCTCTTACAATCCTCCCTAAGTCTGGTCTCCCAACCCTAGAGGGTTAAAATCTCTCTATCTCACTCTAATCTAATCTAAGCTAATATCATCTCTCTCTAATCTAACCATACTTTCTTCAATCTAAGTCTTCCTTTTTATAGTTTTCCAAAAGGTGCTTTGGTATCTCTTCAAAGTGTGTCCACACTCAATGAATCTTTCAAGAGTTTCCTCTTTTCAATAGCCATTTCAATGTATTTTCATGCCCATTATCTGTAATTCACATTTTCACCAAGAGTTGCTTCAAACAACCCTTAGAATTTTGTCAAAAAATTCCTTGAATATTTATCATATCTACCTTTGGCACTTAAGCGTGAGGTCTTCAGCACTTAGGCACGACCTTCTCTGTTTCCTAGCGCTTAAGCGTCAGTGCGGACACTTAAGCGCTACAGTTCATTTTCACACCTTCTTCATTTTTGCTCTAAATTTGATCCCATTTTCACCCATTTCACCATATTTCATCCATTTAATTGTACCTGAAAGAAAAACACACAAATACATTCCATTAAAGGGCAAATATCATAAAAAATTGGTATAAAATGTGTACATAAATGCTATATATTTTAGGTGTATAATCTACCTTAGTCGATCTATAGAGGTTTTGATACTAAGTAATTATACTATTTATGACTTGATACTAATTATATAACTAATCCCCATTGTTATCTTTGATTTTAGAATGGAATTTTACTATCTTTTTGGTTTAATATAGGCATAAAAATATTTTCAGTTGCTATCACCCTTTAAAAAATAACATAAGTAGTTTTTGTCTCAAAAAATTTAGTTCATCTTGAAAGGCTTTATTAAATTTATTTTGGGCAATTATCACATCGCCCTTCTGCACTAAATCTTCACATAGATCCTTTTCCAATTTGCATTCAGCTTCCTTGATCTTGTTATTGATGTTACTAAATACATTTTTTCTTAAATTTTTTAGAAGAACACTTATGTTTTTGTGCTTTTTCCAAACATTAATCCAAGGAGAGAAAGAGAATTCCATATTCCATTTAATGTTCATAAATTTTAGAAAGTTTCCATGCTTAACCCAAACTTTAATAAATTTAAATAGAGTATGATTTTTTCTTATACAAAAATCAATTTTAACAAAAAAAGGTGCGTGATGAGACCCAATAAGACTCAAGTGTGCAATTTTAGTGAAGTTAAAGAACTCTATCAAGTTAGGGTTGATCCTTTCAAATGTCTTCTCTCTCTTCATTGTGAACAAATTACTAATAAATTGCTTTGAAAGGTAATTATTAGTAATGTTATCACATTAAGCTTGCTTCATAGAAAAGGAAGGAACTCTATCAACCTTTTCCTCATAAGGAGAAGTAATAGCTTTGAAGTCTCCACCCACCATCCAAAGACCATCCACACCATCTCTAATCAATCTCAAATTAGACCATAGCTCCTCCCAGATAATAATGGCGTACCTAACATAAATAATAATGATCTAGATATTATAATTCTTCAACTAAACATCTAGATGATGAATTGTCTATTATCTCACTAAAGCCTAACTTGCACCATTATAAAGAGAATGGCATATCCCCAACTTTTTAATAGATTTAGGCATGTTATTCTTTTCAATCATTGGTTCTAATAAAACAAAACATCTAAGCTTGTGAATCTTACAAAGATTCAACAATCTTTTAATGCCATGATGCTTAGTGATTCCTCTAACATTTCGTATCAAAAAAGTAGCCAAATCTACTCCCTGTAGACACTATAAGAGGAGTCTCATCATCAATACTGGTATGTACTCTAGCTGAAGATACACCTTCATAATGTATCACAACATTTGGGTCCATCTTGCAAGTTCCCTTTCGGATTAATTTTTTTTTTATTCTTGGGCTCTTACAAATGTCAATCCTATTTCGAAGCTCCCTGAGAACTATCGAATCCTCCTTAGTAGTAATATTTTAGGATGAGTGATGAAGTGACCATCAAGATTGGATCCAAATTTTCTCTAGCATATGTAAGGTGATATATCTCTCCACGATTACTCTAGAAGCTGAAGGGCAACTCATATTATAAGTTGTAAAATACACCTTCATTAGGTTTCCAAAGATAACCCCATTTGAATATAGAACATGTTGATTGAAATAGTGTAGTATTAAACCTAAGAAGGTAATTCAAATAAATATTTTAGGTAGTTCAGTATATCAGTTAAAATTTGGTATCCACTCAAGCAATTTCATCTAAACATTCTCTATAAACTAGTACTTACAAAAAATTCATTCATAACTGATACACCTAAAATGTATAGTGTTTTTATACACATTTTTATGCCTATTTTTGAGATATTGTGCTTTAATGAAAGGTATTTGTGTGTTTTTCTCTTAGGTACAAGAATGTAAAATGCTAAAAGGAGTGAAAAAGAGTCAAATTTGGAGCAAAAACGATGAAGGTGCAAAATTGAACTGGGGCGCCTAAGCGCCCAGGACTGACTCCTAAGCGCCAGAGGCTCACGCCTAAGATATTTTACTTATATTTCCTTCATCTTACAAATATTTAATTAATTTAATTAGTTGCTTACTTTATTTTTATAAATCCAAAAATTACAAAAAGAATCAAATTTTCATTCTTAAGAATTGAATTTTCATTCTAAAAGAATCAAATTTTCATTCTTATTATAACATCTTAAGTTTAAGTAAGAATATTTTGCTAAGTAGATTGTTGTCATCTAAACTTTCTAGTTTTCTAAAGTGCTTATTGGCAGTTTTCTCTGTGTGGGTTTTAATAAAAAAGTCCTATATTACTTGATAATGGTACGTATACTTGATAATGGAAGTCCTATATTACTTGATAATGGTACGTATACTTGCGTAGTATCCTATATTTAAATATTATAACTGTATTATTCTTTGCTTCATTGTGTAAAATTTTCCCAGCTTTTTCTTGGGTTCAAGCATTTGGCTTTGTTGTAAAATAGGAATTATTATTAAGGAAATTATGCATATAATTGCATACATTGCATTTTACATCCATAATAAAGAATTAGCATCAATAAAACTCTTCCTTACTTTATTTTATACTGATATTCTTCTTATCTATTGCTCTAACTTGCCATTCACCTAGTAACTTCAATGTTTTCAAAAAAAAAATTGGATTACCTTCACCTTTGGGTGACCATATGTAAATTTCCTAGTAAAAACAAACTTTAATTGTTCAACTAAACAAAAGGTTTCTTCTTCAAAGAAGAATAATGCATGTTTGACATTTTTTCTATTCACTTTCTTCAGAAACTTCACATCATTAACATTCAAAATCCACATGAAATGATTGTGGAACGCTAAGGAAGAAATATATATATCTTTGTTACCCCTTTGTACATGAAAAAATGTTGGTATAAACATACTCAAAAGAAGGAAAGTGACAAATCCAAATGTCAAGCTCATAACCTAGCTAAATCCAATGGAATAATAACATGTCCAATATAACAAAAACCACACGCAAAAAACCAGTAAAAGTAAACTAAGAACCCACAAATAACTGGTGTGATTAAGAAGCTTACTAAGGTAATTAGAGTTAATAGGAACCATCTCTAGTACCAAAAATAAAACCCAAAAAAATGGTGGGATGACAAAAATCGTAGGAGCTAGGTTTCTCATGAAAAATTATATAAAAAGAGGTAGGCGCTTTCCACTATAACTTTATTAATTATTGTCATCATGCCATCTTCATTCAAGATCCTTCATTTAATACAACCCACGATGATGAAGTTTGACATTACTTTGTTAAACAATGACCTAAGCATAAACAAGTAATATTTTAGGAGTATTTTCATCATGTATCACATATTAGGTGATTTTGATTAAATTTTGACATAAAGATCAAATCATACTCGAGCATTTTCTTATCACAGTTTAAACATGGTCATATATTATTCACATGCATGTTTTCATTACATGGTATGGATAAGAGATATCTATTTCTTTGAATATAACCTGATCATGGATGGAATATGTATAAGTATAATAAGATTATTGAACTCATATTTTATTATAGATCAATTCATGTGTGAATTATTTTCTAGGAATTGTAAAAATGTCTCCTCAAGATGTATTATTTATAAGGAAAACAAAGATCAAGTTTCTTGTACTATATTAAGAAGAAGAAAAAAGATATGTACGCTAGTCAGACATTCACAAGAAAGAGGAGAAAACAATTCATGGTATAAAAAGTACTTCCTTTGAAGAGCCCATTTCTCTTACATATCATGTGGCAAATGTTAAATCCCATCCTGTTTTTGGGACAATAACAAACCTTACTGAATTAGAGGAATAAATAAAAGTGAAAAAAGAAATGACACAGGGGAAGAAAATCCACTAAATTCAAGCTCATGATTTTATAATGAAATAAATGGGGTGTTGGTGGTGGGGGCATGAGTGAGAGTTAACAAGGTTGATTCTTGGGTTCTTGCCAAGATCTCATACCTATAGTTAAGGATTTAGGGTCTTAAAGGTAGTAGAATAAGTTATAAAATGAGAAATTCATCTGTAAAAAATAATAAGAAATATATAATGCTTATATCATTAGTATAGACTAGACTATATGCTCAAAATTTTAGAGAAGTTGCCTTGACAGTTCATAATAGTTATAGATGGCCTATTTGGTTTGGCCAACCTATGAAAACTAGTATGGATGGAGATAGAGTCAGAATAAAGTCTTAATAGATTATTCTTAAGGATGGGTGTAAGTTTATTTCATAACAATCAGGTATATGATCTAAAACCAATTGGGTGAGTTTGTCTTTCCTTAAATTGATCCACTGGCTATTCTCATTGAATTTAATTAGTGAATTCATTTTGGGTTTATTTTGGTGAGATGTTATTGAGCTTGGCTTAGAGAGCTCATATTATGTGTTGGTCGTTTAGGTGAGTCTTCCTTTAAGAAATATATAATGTTTCTTGATTCCCTTCTTTATTTGAAAGGCGATAACTAGAAGAACAATTGAACAAGAAATCAATTTTTACTTAAGAAAGACAACCATAACTTATTCATCATTATTTTTAATTTTCAATTTTAATATTTACCGACACTATAATTAGCATAAAAATACTAATTAGTGTAATTTATTAAATTTGTTTTTCTTATTAAAAGTAGATAATACCTTATTCACATAGGTACATGTTCATATATTTTAATTCACTAATTATTTAACCCATATATGATAATCTCTTCCCATAAAAACTACTTTTCTTAGAAACTTCTGCCTATATGTGATAGTCTAAATAATATGACATATGAATCAAGAATAGTAGAGACTTTTATTATACTAAGGATATTTTCAAGGCCATGATTTGAAGGGCAGCAAGCCAACCCACATGGATTGGAGGAAAAAAAAGAGGGTTGACACTGGCCCTTCTAAAAAAATGAAAGGTAAGGTGGTCACCCTAACAAATGTATCCCAGAATTGTCTATAGTAATCCTTGTGTGATAAATTGAGAGTATACCTAAATAAAATTAGATTAAAATACTTCAAAATACAATATCCATAAGAATCCCTATATAAGACTCCCATAACTAGAGAACTAAAAAGAAGATTCTTTATCTAGGGACAAGAGCACTCCCAAAAGATTATTTCCTTTTAGTGTATAATATCATGGGAGAAACCTAAGAATAATCTACATAAAAGGGTTTTTATTACATTATCTTGAAAATTGGTGAATAGGTTAACAAACGAATGGTTATTTTGACCAAGAGCATCTCACCTCCTCGAAAGCCTATACGGAGCCACATAGAAGAGGGTGAATCCCTCATATCCACAAATGGACAGTGACACACTGATGAGTAAGGCTTGGGAAATATTCATGTTAACTTGATATGAACAACCCAATGCTTCAAGACCTAACCAAGCTATAAGGGTAAAGGGTGAATCAACATATCCCAAATGGGTGGCAGCCTATCAACAATAGGGGTTTTCAAGATGACATTAAGAAAGTTAAAAAGGACAAATGAACTTAAAGGAGCTAAGAAAATGGGAGGAGGAGAAATACTACTTGAGTTGAGATAGGTGAGCTAGGATATCGTGGATCTATCATCCCAAGCTAGTAGGACCCTAGGTCAACCTAGTCATGAAGGTAGTTGACTCAACCTGACCAGGGACCCCTTGTCAGCAATCCATGATTTTCATCGTCAAAGAGAATCTTGGTAGCCCTAAGGTCAAGAGAAGGGAACTTTAAGTTCTATGACCCTTTGTAGATGTAGCTCAAAGATATGAGACTTATAGTTGTAAAATCAATAACAAAGATGCCATTGAAGTGGAAAGAAAAAGAGAAGTCCAACTATAAAGCTGAAAACACTCCCATAAGGTACTAATACCCCATCTAGGTTGGGGAAGCTTCTAATACACTACGTGTGCTAGATAACCACCTAAGTAGAAATTTATGCTAGGTCAATTAGGTTGAAGAAGCACAGGGGTTTCTATTCGAGACACACAAAATGATGTAATTTTCTAAAACCCTAAGTGTGGAGGCTCTATAAAATATGATTTTAGTATGTCTAAGCATGTGTCCCATTTTAAAACTAGCACAAAGACCATGCAGAAGAGTAAAGTGCAGGAAATAAAATAATCATTTTAAAATGATGTTATATTAATTCTAAATTTAAATTAAGCTCAATAATTTATTACTAGGATTTTCATAGAAATGAATTATTTTAACCCTAAAGAGCTTAAATTGTATATCGTAGGATTTCCATACAAATCAGAATTAGTTTTCACAAAGTAAACTAAGCCAAAAGTGAATAAATAAATAAAACAAACTAAGTCATATCTAAGAAAAGTAAAAATGTGGCCAGGCTGTGCATAAATATGTCTGGTCCTAGTGTTATACATCAAATAGAAATCTAGAATTAAGGTATGAGATATGAGCTAACCTCTTCTAGTCACCGCCAAACAGTTTCTATTTCAAGTGCCTTGGAACCCATGTTCATACCTTATTTTTAATACAGACTCAAATTTGTTAGCTTTAAATCATTAAGCTACTCCCTATTGGATAAGGCTCCAAGTATAAAATTTTTCTAATATAATAGTGAGCAAGTACACACTTGATAAACAAATAAAGCTTTATACAAAATGTCTGACAAGGGCTCAAACCAAAGATCAATTGCCAAGATATGAAAAATCCTAATTACACCTTAGCTTTAGTCTATCAAACAATCCAAACACAAGGTGCCCTAACCACATCATCAAAGTGTGTGTGTTCACAGTGTGGGTAAGGGCTACCATATGACTTTGACAGGGTTACCAAAACCTGCTCCATCCTAGAGTTAAAAAGGATCTGAAATATTTCATTATCGGAAGACCTTTTAAATAATGGCCTAACTTATCTATATTTAGAAATAGAATGGATCAAACATACTAGAAAATATCCATTTTATATTTTAAAAAATATGGCAACATATAAGGGATGTATTTTTGAGCCCTTGGAATCTTAGCACACTCGTATATGTGTTAATAATAATAAAACTCGCATTGCTCACTAAGATATTCTCACAATAATGCTCGTTTAAGTATTATGACCAATTTACCATCGAACAAACCAACTTGCCATCCAAATGGACTAAGTGATGCACAAAAAATATGGAAATATACAAGAACATGCCATGGTTGCTTGAGCAATCTTGTGTGGCATAACAAGTGATCAAGTATAATATGAATGCTCTAATAGGTGTGAACTTTCACATTGTACTCTAATGTGGTTTAGCATGCTATGATCACTCAAACAAATATATGTATCATACTAAATGATGCCTATGTCCATATATCAGGGCATGTTAATTACAAGCGTGCTGTGATTCCACAAAATGTGGCAATCACATATAAATAACAAGCAAGGTGTGCTATGTATGCATGAATATGTTATATACAACATGCAAAAAAATTAAAATAAGTTAACTAAAGGTATGCAGTTGAGCTGCTTGATATTAGTTAACCGATCAAGTGATGCTGAATGACTGGTCAAGCTGTCCTTAGGTAAGAGACAGAGCTAATCAATATTGGTTGACCGGGGAAGACATCCGAAGAGGATGAGTGATTAATTTGGGCAATACCGGGCATTCAATCAAGCTGATCTAAAGCGAGTAGCTGAGCTGACTGATGTTGGTAAACCAATCAAGCAATTCTCTAAGGGATGATTAATTAAGCCAGATAATACTGGGAGGCCAATCAAGCTAGCCTTGTCGGCTTATATCTATCGATTGATCAAGCCATCTAATGAGGAATGACTAATAGAGCTGGACGATACCGAATGGCCAGTCAAGAAAACCAACGGTGGCCAACCAAAGTCAAAGGTCATTCAAAAAGATCATGAAAAATTAATCATTTTTAAATGCATGCTTAAAGTAAATGATCATATGAAAATATGCAAACAAACCCAATTGCATCACAATGGCAAGTCAAAATGCTCTTGGAGATTTCAGATAGGTCCTAAAGTGGGATGAAGTCATTGTTATCATTTTTCACAAAACATAATGGAGGGACTACCTCTAAATGTTTGGCAAAAAGTGAAGGGACTTTTCCATGAAATGAAAACCTTCACGAAAATGAAGATTTTCTTCTTGGGCTTAGCTTTCATGATCTAGGGAGCAAGTCAAAGAAATTCCTCTTTCTCTAGATTGAGAGGGGATTCAACCCATTCATCAATGGGTAAAGCTGCCAAATAATCACAAGAGAACTAGGGTTTGGGCCAACTAGGTTAATGTGCTAGGGATTGAGGAGAAATCTCAAGGATTGTAGGGGTAATAAGGAAAAATAGATCCCTAACTTATAAATCTCCTCAAACATATAATCCTACTTATTTCATCTAAAAAAAATCCTAAAAGGCTTACTGGAAATAAAATTTCAAGAGTTTAGAAGTTTACCCACCTACACAGTTGTCGAAAACTTATTCTATGGGCTTGATTCGAGCTTTGATTTTGCATAGGTGATGATAGCTCCATTACTTCTCTAAATAAAAAAGAAACTATCCTTCTCAAGGAGAATGCTCAAGAAAGCTCTCAAAAGTTTCACACATTTCTCCTCTTTCTACAAAAATAAGATGGTTGAGTAAGAAAAAAATAAGTAAGAGGGAGAAGGAAAAAAATGGGGAATAAGGGGATAAAAAGCTCTTAAGCTCTAAGAAAATCTATCATAGCTCTTCACACAATGCTCCCTCTTATTTTTCCTAATCAATCACCTCTCTATCTCCTCGAGAAAAAGTTCTACCTTACATCTCTAATATCCCCCCAATAATCTTGAAAAAGGTGTTTTCATTGTCATCCTCCATTCCCCAAAGAAAATCTTGATTTATGCATAAAACTCATGTGATTTTTCAGCTGCCTATGACACTGAACCAATGAATCCCATGTTAGTTGGTGCATGGAGCACATATGTGCTCCAAACTTGTGCATAAACTCCAATCTCTCATGTTGGTGCTTTTATTTTGTGTTGGGAACATAAGCGCTACGCTCTCAAGCTCAGAAGGAGAAAACAATGCTCTTTTATGAACTTGGGTGCATAAGTGCCCCAAATTGGCGCATATGTGCCTCATCCCATCTAAAACACTTTTTCTACATGGTTTGAGCTCATATGCAACCATATTTCAACACATAGGTGACCACATTGCTGCTAAGTATGTGCTTGGGTGCCTGCCCAAACTCAAGAGGGTTTGTGTATGTGCTTAGGTGCCTGCCCAAACTCAAGAGGGTTTGTGTTACTTCTCAAGCAAGGTCCTAGGGGTTCATGCCAGTAGGTACTTATGCGATCCTCCATTCATTGAATGTGCTTGCCTGCCCAAGCTCAAGAGGGTTTGTGTGTGTGCTTAGGTGCCTGCCCAAACTCAAAAGGGTTTGTGTTACTTCTCAAGCGAGGCCCTAGGGTTCACGCTAGTAGGTACTTATGCGATCCTCCATTCATTGAATGTGATTCTTAGGCATTATGATGAGCCTCCATGATATGACAAATCAAACTAGTAACATGGTATGATGAGAACTTTTCCCGGGTATGACCAATTTAGCTCAAACCCTATTTTTGTCCATCAGGCGTCTGATTAATGATTTTATGGGTAGTGAGTAAGCTAAAAAAATCACATATCACTGAAATACAACCCCATAACATAAAAAGTAAACATTTTTTAGGTTTAATTTAAAAAATTCTATTGTCAACAGAGGTCCCGAGCCCCCGCATGAGTACACTGTTCTAAATGAAATTTTCTCCAAATTGTACATAGGAGGGTTCTATGACTTCCCTTGACTACGGGAGGCTCAAAATAGAAGAAGAGTGATCTCTAAATACTAAAATGAACATTAAACATGTCTCTTGTTGGAATTATATCACCCAGTTGTAAACTCTTCTAGGTAGGGTTGAATCAACACCAGCCCTTGTTCTATGCTCAAAACACATACTAGGAGGTCTTAATGGATTTTGGGAGTACGAGAGACTGTGAATGAGAAAAACACAATTTTATAGAATTCAAGTGGACATCCCACACATATGACCTAAAAAGTGATGCCAATAAAGGACTCCCAACAAGTGTTATGGGCAGTTAAGGCACAACAAACTTGTTGGAAGCATAGGAAAGAGTAATATTAACTACTAGCCAAGGCGATTTTCCAAGAAAAGATAAAAAAGAAAACTAGGACAAGCTAGATTTACTGGACAAGGTATGGCTGAGGGGTAACTAGCCTGTCAAAGTAGACTAGCCATAAGAAAACTCAATAAGGACAAATTTACTGGACATGGTATGGATGAGGGGTTTTGCTTGACCATATTTACAATAATATATTGATTTGTCTGAACTATCTTTTAAAATGATATAATAATTGTGGTCTATACCTGAACCATATTCATAATAGTAGAGGAGGATTCATAACCATCTCATGTGATTTAAGGCATCTGTTATGCTCTTGCTAGAGGAATCGACTTCAATGGCACAATTTTTATCGAAAGAACACCCATCACAATAATCGAATGAGAATAAAGTCTGAGGTATCTTAATTATAGTAGCAATCGATCAATGACTTAAATAATATAAACAATTGAGAAGGCCCAACCAACTGGTGTGATTAGAGTCCTCTATTATGCTCTTGTAATAGGAACCAACTACAATGACATGATTTTAATTGAAAGAACTCCCATCACAGCAATTAGATGGCTATAAATATCAAAGTATACTAATTAAGGTGGCATCTAACCAATACCTTTAAACAATGCACTCAACTAAGAAAGCCTGATCATCTCGTACAATCTGGGTCATCTTTAATCACTTGGGGTCTTGACTAAATAAATTGCTCCCTAGTCACAAGAAGTGATCATCTTCTATTTGGCCTTATTTGTAATAATAAAGATGAAGAGCCCAAACTTGCTTGAATTCAATAATAATGGTAAAAGTGGGAGAAGAATGGATAATCTCATGTAACTCAAATCATCTATCATGCTCTTTAATAAAGAGCCCAATTGTGAGTTGGAGTGGTTCTCATCGAAAAAAACACTCATCACAATAATCAAGTGGCTATAAAGCCCAATGTATCATGACTAAAGTGGCAAATGGATAACAAGTTGAGATGACCTCACCAAAGAACTAATTAGAATGTCATATAGTTTATGAGGCATACCAAACAAGTAAGGGGCTATACAATCAAGGATGTCATGAAACAGGATACTATCATGAAAGAACTAAGTATAAAGTCATGTGGTTTGAGCGACATCAAAATGAAATGGCTATATAATCATAGATGCTCTTATAAAAAAACCAATTAGAAAGTCATGTGGCTCAAGAGACATCAAAATTAAGTAGCTATAACTTTAGAGAGACTCTCATAATAGAATCTCTGTAGAGTTACATGGTTCTAGAGATTTCAAAATCAAGTGCCTATAAAGCCGGATGAACCTCAAAATGAGGCAGTCTCATCAATGGCTGGCTAAACAAGAATTATAGTTCCACTGATTAGAACATTATCAAATATTCAGGGGGGCATGTATTACTACTATACATCTAATAATCAAGGAGATACATATCCTGACCATACATCAAATAGTTAAAGAGATATGCTTCCTAACAATATAACAATGAGATGCTCTTATCAACAACTAGCTGAATAAGAATGTTAGTTCCATTGATTAAGGCATCATCGCAAAGTCAATGAGTTATGCATCCATACTATATACAACATCTGAATAGAAAGCCAAGGTTTTCTTATCGAAGGAAAATACTAGATTAGTAATCTTATCTTAACTAATAAAGATGCTCTCGTGTAAAGAACTTGCTAGAAAGTTGATAAAGTTCTTATCGAGTAAAGCATCAAACAAGTAACCACATGGCGAAATAGGTTGCGTGTTCAAAATATCCTCTAGATGCACGATGCAGTGTGGCAAGGTAAGATGCTTCTTTTAAATGGTATCAATTTTAACTGATTGTGGTAAGCCCAACAAAAGAATAAGCATCATAATATAGTCGGGTATCAACATACTTTGATGAAACATAGATTGGTTAAAAAATTGATATAACATGATCTGAACACATAATATAAATTAATCGGGTTGATCAAGAATATCAATGGGGTTGGGTAAAAGAAGATGGATCAAACTCAAGAGTGCTTTTACAAGCACTAGCAAGTTGACCCTTGCAAAAGATTCCTTCAAATCTAGCAAGCTAACTCTCACCAGGTAGGTATCAAATATCTTAATAATACATGGACCAGTAAAATAACTGATACAACATGTCCTTAGATAAGGTGATTAAACTCAACAAAGTCGATTGAAAATATCAAAAGTTTTGGTGGGCTCAACTGTCTAAACTTAACGTGCTTTCACAAGCACCAGTGAAGTGAATTTTGTTGTGGATTCCTCAAAACTAACAAAATAACTCTCACTGAGGAAGTGTCAATGAATATATCAATGAGAATTTGCTAAGAAAACTCTCATTAGGAAAAAAATACTAGGGTTTTAGTGAGACACCAAGAATGTTCTGACTAGAAAATCCAAACTGATATGGCTTGTCGCTTTGACAAGGTAATCAAAATTGACCAAGCCAAAATATCAAAGAGGTTGGAAAGTTAAAGTGGCTCAACTTATATATGATACTTCTAATGAGCATCTTGGTAAGGTAACTTTTGTGGAGTAAGTACCATAACTCAATAAAAAATTGCAATGTTTTCATTAGACACAAATTAGTTAAATAACTAATATGCTCTAGCCAAAATGACATGTCTCATGACAAGGTAATAAAAAAAAATCAGTCGAATATCAAAAATATCAAGGGGGTTAGACGTGTAAGATGATGAGCCATAATTAATAATTTTGTGAGATTAACAAAACAACTCCTAATTAAGAATAATCTAACTGTAGGTTGACTAATCACAAATTGTTCAACCCTTAAGCCAATTCAAATTTATCCCTTAAAGATATCTACCACATTCATGAATAGGTTAAAGTATAACACTAATGATTCAGACCTGTTTGAAGCATGTATCCAAAAAGAATATCATGAAAAGTACATGGCTTATCTCATACATGACAAGCATCAATCGAAATTAACTTCAATCAATTGAGATATTCAGAGCTTTAGATAAGCAAGATGCACTAACCATCAAATGTTTAACCGCAAAACTAAGCTCATATCCCTTAAAAGGGTATCTTCCATGCTTATTTAGGATGAGTGGGACAACCATCTCTACCACGTTTTGTTATGATGGGTAGGATGAGTTGATTCAAACTCATAGGAAGTATGTAACCAAAATGTCATGGTAAGAGAACTGCATTGACTCTCCCACCTTGATTATCATTTCCACTATTGACCTCAATTTTGGTGAGGTCTTTCTTTCCTCTTAGTACTTAAGATCTAGCCAAAGGGCTTTCCTTTTGACTATCCTAGAAGACTAGAGATGGAACCCCCCTACATATAAATTTAAAACACTTCTTTGCTCTCTTTGAAACCCACAGGGATGGTCATGAACCTCCAGCACTTGGAAGGTTGAGACCAACATGTGAGGATTCAAGGGTGAGTCCCCATAGGATTGTTGAACTTAGGGCAACCCTTGGCGGCTAGGGTTTGGTCTCTCACACACTCAAGCACATCAGAACTCCCCACTTGTCCTATAACTCTAAAATCACAACTATTAAATCAACCTCCTTTACTCTATGACAAACTCAAATGGATAGTCCCAAACCTCTAGCCTTTGGTTAAGATGGCTAGGACCAACATTTGAAGGTTCATAGAGTTGCCATTTGGAAAGACTTGGTTCCAAGGTGGCTAAGCTTGTCCAACTACCCCTAAACCTTAAACCTACCTAAAATACCCACTTTTGCCAAAATTCCACAAATTTCCCAAAATGGCTAAACTCCCCCAAAATTCCATAAACAGACCACACCCCTCTTGAATTGATCCCAAACTTCTTAAAGTTTCCAAATTGACCAAATTTTACCCAAAATTCCTAAAATTTCCAAAATAACGCTCATACTTCAAGAATTCCCAAAATCTACAAAATTATTTCAAATGCCCCCAAAATCAATATGATCATCAAATGTCTTCAATTGTGCCAAATCCACCAAAATTGCATAAATTTCCCAAATTGACCCTAAAGGCCCAAAACCACCAATTTGCACCCAATTGATCAAATTGGCTTCAATATTCATCTAATTTATTCCTAACTTACTCAATTTGAAAATTCAAACCCAATTTCAATCAAACCCAAACGCAATATGATTAGCCCATGGTTAATTTCAAAATCAAATCCTCTATGCGTACATTAAAATCCCATGCCCATATGCATTTTTAAGAGCCCATTTAATCAAATTTAAAAGGCCAAAATTAAGCCCACATGACAAAAACTCATCTTTACAATCCCATTTCAATTCAAAATATTCATCATGGGCATCATAATAATCATGCCAACATATGCATGAGCTTTTAACCAAATTGGACAAGGTGGCATCTTCTCCCAAAAAAATTCATAAAAAATAATTTCCTTTTGCATGAAAGTTACCCATGGCATCATACATGGCATGGGATGCCTCATGGAGCCTTTCATGGACATCATGAGGTCAAACTTACCAAATTTGACAAGTGAAGGTGACCACTCCCTCTTCCCTCTCCACTCAGATTTTCTTTTCTCATGCAAAATTTAAACCTTGGTTTCATGCCTAAGCTAGTCATTTGAGTTCATCTAAACCTGCCTTAGGGACATGGGACTCGCCCTAACCACCATGGAACCAAACCTATCCCTTGGACCAAGGGGTTAAACTCAAACCTAACCAACTTACGGAAACCTCACTTCCCCTTTGGACCAAAGCCATGGAGCCACATTGCATCAAAACTGAGCTGACCACTCAATCCCCTTAACTTCCTAGAGCTTAGAGATGACCTGAACCTGGCCAACCGACTACCTCGGTCACCAAAAAATGCCATGCCCAAATGGTTTGAACCTAAAATTGAGACTCCCTAATGTGCCACCGCACCATTGGCCATCAGACCCTTCTACTCTCCACCTAAGCGGCTCCCTTCCCACCACAGCTTGCCCTGATGGCAGCCATAGCCTCTTTTATAAATAAGATCCCTCCCTTGGCCAAGAGGAAAGAGTTCTAAAAATCTTAACAAAATTCTGCCAAAATTTCACCAGACCTTCTAGCAACCCAGAGAAGTGCAATCCCACCATTTTCCAACCACCATTTTCACTACTCAGGCTTGATTTCCTCACTGAAAATTAGTACCTATCATGACCATCCCTCAAAATTAATTAAATATCCAACTTGACTCACTCTTAAACTTCACCAGAGCAAGAGAGGAAGGTACTCATTAAAAGCCCCATCATTTGAGCCCTCTGTAATGGAGCTAGGCATATCGATTGAATTCCTATTTGGACCCCAAAACAAATAAAGGGGACTCTTTGACAAGGTTTGTTGGCTACTGAAGCTTATGCAAAATCCTAATCAAGGCTTCACCTCTTGGGCAAAGGTAGAAATCAACAATCATAATTTTTGGCTCAATTTCACGTAATGTGAAGAGAATGTTTATTTCAAGAGTATTTAACCTTATGGATGTGTTCGTCTCGACTAGATGAAGCTATTGGAACAAACTTTGCATGTTTTAATTGAGAATCGAGTGAGAAATTATGGATAGAAAACATGCAGTTTACGGGTTATGCCATTTGAGGACGATGACCAAGAGCCAACCGATCACACATGTATCAGATGAACAGATCAGATCATGCCGGACAAAAAAATGGAACATAAAGCGCGAGACGCGTGGCTGCTGAATCAGAAGGCAACGCCCAATAGTGTGACGATGCGTGGAAGCCACAGAGCTGCCAAGGATTGCGTGGCACTGAGTCGAATAAATAGGAAATTGGGATTTAACGATTTAAATAACAAAGAAAAATTTGAAAATTCATAACTTGGTGTGAAAAAATCATAAAAATAAAATAAAAATACTTTTGTGCTCAGTGAATAGAGAAGAATCATGTGGACTAAAAATAAAAATTATTTAACTTATATTTATTTTAAAATTAATTAAATACTCTAAATATTCATTAAATCATAATTAATTAAATATTAATCATCATAATGTGAATTTTGGAGGGTTTGTTCTCTCTGTGATAAGTAGTGTTCTATGATTTTTCGAATGTCATAGAACACCTCTAACATGGTAAACCCTAATTTTCAAGGTTAATCCATTTCTTTTACTTAATATAATTATATACATTAAAATAAAAATAAAAAAATATGAGTTTTATTTTGGTAGGTCACTGTGGTCAGAGGACTCTAAAAAAAATAGAACCAAGGTTAAGTCATTAAAACCCATAAAAAAATAAATAGATAAAATATAACAAAAAAACATAAAAATTGATCCACAATATAACTAATGATTATGAGAAGCCTCTGTAAAAATTTGAAGTGAATATGAATTGATTTGATCATCAAAGTCTATTTCTTAAAGAAAATGAATTTTTTGCATTCAAATAATTACAATAATTATAATATAACTCAAAAAATTATAAAAAGTGATTTGGAGTGTTTCTTGTGGCTAGAGGCATCCAAGAAAAATAAAATTGACATTAAAATAAATAGTTCATTTTTGGGTTATCTTTCAATTTAAAAATAATTAAAACTTCAAAAATTCAAAAATAATAAGAAAATAAAAATTCACCAAAATGTCACAAATTATTTCTTGATCACATAGGATCAATTGAAATATATTTCCTAATTTTCTAAATAAATTTATGTATTTTTAAATGCCTAAAATGTATTTTCCTTAATTTCTCACTAAAATAATTATAAAAAATAAAAAAATATCAGAAAAATATAAAAAAATTTCTCTAAGTTCCTTGAAGTCAAAGAGATCAATAAAAAATACAAATTTTTTAAATAAATTATATTTTTTATTTAATTAAACATCAAATTAAACAAAAAATTATAAAAAGTTAAAATATGATTAAAAAAATTAATAATTTTAACCAGAGCGGTCCTCTAACCTAAGTGAATGTCCAATAACTTTCTTAAGGATAAAAACTTTACTTTGATTAATTAAATGAATTAACTTTGGAAATTCCTATTTTTGAATTAAAATAATTATTAAAAATAATATAAAATAAAATAAAAAATATATGATTTCTTCTCTAGTTCCTTAACTAACTCATGAGAGAGGCCAGCAAATTTTCAAGCCCATGTAAATTAAATTAAAAGATTTATGAAGATATGAACCTTAGGGAAAAAATTGTAATTTCCACCTTTTCAACCCTAATTAAATATTAGGATGGGTTAAAAGCTTAAAGGGTAATATTTTGATCCTAATCAACATTCTAAAGTGATTGAAACATGAGGCTAAGTGGTAGAAACCAATTAACCCCCACTTTCAAAAAAGTAGGGTACAACTATAAATACTCAAATTATTAAACATTGGAAGAAGAAAACCAATTCGGTTGATCTAACTATTTGGGACATGAATTGGCAAGTTGATAACTTATTAACCTAGACTCTCAAACCAATGGTTGAGAAGTAGGTTGATCTTTTAATATGAATCAATTTTTCTTAATTTGACTTTCACAATTACACATTTGTCCCTAGTGTCTTTTAAGCTTTGTAGTAAGCTAAGTTTTATCTAAAGATACTTGATGGTTAGTTAGAAAACAAACCATAATTAATTCCCTTCAAACACTACAAGCTTAAGCTTGCATGTCCCTTCTCTCATGGTATAATAGAGATATAAAATTGAGCATAGCTTAAACCTAATGAACTTTGGGGTGATATATTCAACATCATAACATAATTAATTCCCTGCAAACACTACAAGCTCAAGCTTACATGTCCCTTCTCTCATGGGTTAATAGAGAAATAAAACTAAGCATAACTTAAACCAAATGAACTTCGGGGCGATATGTTCAACATCAAAACAAGTCCAAATGATCTCAAAATGATTGTCTAAGGTATCCCTCAGACACAACCAAATGAACTTCGGGGCGATATGTTCAACATCATAACAAGTCCAAATGATCTCAAAATGATTCAAAAGACTTTAACGATTGTCTAAGGTATCCCTCAGACACTTTACAATCCTTTGGATGTTTTGAAGGATAATTGAACTTATTATACTTTGTTTAAGAAGACCATCTCTTAAAAACTTTAAGGACCCACCAAGTTATGAATTGTAGTCTCTTTTAAACTTAAACCATCAAGGCTTCAATACTACTTATTCACGCAGCACTTGTTTTTACTTTGTAATATATGCATGATTATGAATGCTAATATTTCAGCGAGAGCAGTGAGAAGATGACATTTACGTACTTAAAAATTTATTTATTATCATTTTACTTCTGTAATTTACTATTGCTTTAATATAGTATGCATGTTTGATTGAAATAATTTTTTTTAAAAAAATTAAATCAAATGATTTTCAAAATTAAGAAATTTTTTTTAAAAAATTAAACTTAAACAACTTAATATGTCCTTTTAAATTTACGAAAGTCCCTCGGATGAGGTAACCTATGGTTGCTAGTGAGATCTCCCCAATTTACATAAGGTAACCTATGGTTGCTAGTGAGATCTCCCCAATTCACATAAGTTTAAAAATTCATTTAGACTAAGTAAATTCAAAAGAAAATAATGATAACAGAATGAGGGAACTGTGGGATCCTAACTGGTGTCACTCTAATCGACTTTAACCCCCCATAACCCTTGAATGATAACAAAACTTGATACAGAAACTGTAAAACCTTAAACGTTGAACCTGGAGCTATCACTTCAACGAGGAGCTTGGAGCTAACACCATGGGCATCATGACAAGGATTTAGAGACGAAAAACATTGAGAGAGCAAACCTGGATCTACAACAACAAACTTTCATAAGAATTAAATAACAAGAGAATTAAATAACAAGACATAGGACAACAAGACATAGGACTTTGAGGTAGCCCATCTAGTACGACATAAATCCTCAACTCACCTTTAAGCCTTTGCACAATCATGATTTAAATTTAAGCTCTAATTCATTTTATTCTACAAGATTTTTGTTAGTCATGGCATAAACCCTCCTATCCTCTAGGCTACTTGTATGACCGTGTCATGCAAGTGTAAGCCATAATAAATAAAATTGATAAGATGAAACATCAAGTAATCTTTTTTCTCATATATTAAGCCAAACATTAGGATAGTTTGAGAAGTCACCGGGGTTCCCCTCAAATCAGCGACGTCTCCTACCTCTCGTCCCTTTAGATTCTTGAAAATAAGTGTTCCTACTTGATTCATTCCCTTTTGAATCTCTAATGTCTAATCTTGAAAACTTAAATTTTAAATTCTTGGAGGTAAAACCACTGATCTGAATCGAGAATATTCTTAAGCAATTCCGGTCACTTAAGATGTAATTAACTATTGGGACTTGCCATTATGGGGAACTTTGGAACCCAGCTTAAAATAAACCCTATTTAATATTTTATATTAAATATGGGAACTTATTAGTCAGGATAAGAAGGTTTCGTAGACCAAAATAGATGTCATAAATTCTATATTTTGTTTAATCAAGTCTCACTATCAAGTAATGTGTTATTCTCGGGGATAAGTACGACACTAGAGATGTTGTACTCCTTTATTTAAACTATTGCCTATATGAGATCGATTTGGTCTTGTATTTTAAAAACTAAAACACTAATTTTCAAAACAAAAATACTACTTTACTAAAATCATATATATATATATTAAGCAACTATATATATATATATAATTAAATCCAAGTTATTTCCAATGACAAATTCTGGTAGATTACATGCACCGGGTATAGGAAAACTAATGATAATTATGCCTTGCCTAAACAGACGACATTCCTTACACATGATAAGTATAAATCAAAATTGACTTCATTCAATGAAGATTCCAAAAAAGTTGATTAATGCACCAACCATAAAGTGTTTATCCTCAAGGTTAAGCTCAAAGATATCCCTTAAAAGGGAATCTATTACACTCTTTTATGTCGAGTGAAACAGACTTATCTACCACATTCATTAATGATGATTGGGAAATGCTAAATTAGACCCACATGAAGTGTGTGATCAAAGTGAAAATTAGGAAAAGTTCATGATTTCTTTCACATTAATCGTTGTTTGCAACATATATAAGACACCTGAAGGAATTACACTTTGCCTAGATGATAATCAATGATCTTTCTAACACATAGATTCATTATTCTAAGATTTATCACATGATATCTTAGTAAACATAAGGAAATCATACAAGTAGCTCCAACAAATGAAATATTAAAAGATGCACTGTCTGTCATTTTTTTGGGTTAGTCAATCTAAAAAATATATTTAATGTAATATAGATATGTAATTTTAAAAATAATTTCTTAGTTTTCGAAAAATATGGGACAAAATAGATCCCATATATCTAATAGTTTAAATAACGAAGCACAATAACACAAGTAATACACTATCTCGAATGATAGACATATTACTTGATGACAGACTCAATCAAATAAACTAAATAGTTTATGACATCTGTTGATTTGTGGACCTTTTATGTATGATCGAAAAGTTACACTACCTAATATAAAGATTACATAGGGTTTATTTACCTGTGTTCTTATTTCTCTATTGAGGGAAGTCCCTATAGTTAATTATATCTTAATTAATCGAAGGAAATTAAGGAAAATCTTGATCAAGATCAATGATTTTGTCTTCAAGATTTAAAGTTTAAGTTTTCAATGTTGGACATGGGAAGGCCAAAAGGGAATGGCTCAAGTTGGAACAGCTATTTAGGAGTCCAAAAGAATGAAAGGTAGAGGATGTCATAGATCCGAGAAAAAAAACTAGTGACTTCCTAAACTATCCTGATGGTTGGCTTTAATTTTGTAGGTGATGTTATTTGATGTTAAATTCCTGCCAGTTTTATTACTTAGAGCTTACATGCGCATGATATTTGCTCATGGAAATAGCCTAGAAGATAGAAGGATTTATGTCATATCAAACAAAGACCTCAAAATCATAAAATGATTTAGGGCTTGTATTGCACATCATGGTCGTGAAAAGGCCAAAAGATGAGGTGAAGATTTATGTCGCACTAGGTAGATTACCTCGAATCCCTATGAATTTGTTATTTAAGTTTAAGGAGGGGTTTAGTTGAAGTAGATCTTGTTGTAGTCTTGATTCATCAGCGGAAGTTCTTTATTGTGATGCCCACAAATTTCACTTCAAGCTCCGTAACGCAGCGATTATGGGTTTAAAGTTTATGTGAACAAGCAAATTGTTAAGTTATGGCCCATCGCCTGGTACCACCATGCATATGTTATGTTATTGTCTTACCTAGGGGTCTTGCATGTATTGTAAATACATATAGAAGTAAAAGTAGTAGATAAAGTCCAATATAAATGTAGTAAAAGAAAGTAAATGTAAAATAAAAATGTGTAACTGGGATTCATGTCGTTGTTGTAAGGTTAGTACTACATAATATAATAAAGTGCACAAAGTTTAAAATAATTGTAAGAAAACTCGATGAGAACTTAAAAAGGTCGAAAGAAAGCCCGAGTGAATGAAACAAAATGTGATGTGGCATATAAATGATCGAGGTTGGTTATAAGAATTTATGTTTGGGGCAGACTTAGAGCTGTGATGTGTGCTTTATAATCCAACTTTGGATATAAGATACCAGCTAAACAGTCTAAGGAGGGAAATTTTTGGCTTCAATCAAAGTGATTAGCAAGTGGACTTTTTAGGATAACTTCCAAAATGCTTTAATGTTATCATGAATGTACAGTTTACTTAGCACTCAAAAGTAGTAGTGTCAGTAAAAAATTATATATATATTTTGCTGTTATGTTATGTTTAGGTGTTTTGAAAAATTAGATAGTCCACAAGTTAATCACTCCAATTGGGCTAGAACTACTGACATCCTAAGAAAGCCAGGGGCAACTTCTTACTAAAAGTTAGGGAATAATATCATCGATCCAATCACCTCCTCGATGGTCATTGAGGTAGGAGATATGATCCCGATTCTATTTATAGATGTCAATGCAATGTATGTGATTATATGCTAAATTTCTTTAATTATAATTCTTAACTTGCAACAAAGCAAAAAACTTGATCCTAAGTAAAAACTAAGAAAATTTCTAATTTCAAAGCAAGTAAGAATACAATTATAATATTTAATATGGGATACTATGCAAGTATACGTATCATTATCAAGTAATATAGGATTTTTTTATTAAGCCTCGAATATTGAACCCACAAGGAAAATGTATTATGCACTTTATAAAAAGAAGAACTTACATAGCAAAATTCTACTTAGCAAAACATTCTTACTTAAACTTTAGATACTAAAATAGGAATGAAAGTTCGATTCTTTTGTAATTTTTGATAATTGAAAAAAAAGTAAGCAACTAATTAAACTAAATACTTGCAAGATGAAGATAATATAAATAAAATATCTTTTTTCTTAGCATGAATAAGTAACAAGTATAGGAATTTTGTTGTGGACGTATTCTAATTTTATTATGTCAAATAGGAGCAATAATATTCCTTACCCTTACTAGAGATGCTATAAAAATTATTTGCTAATCTATAGTTTGAATAGTCTTGAAGACGGGTTAGGTAGGGAAGATACTAGGTCTCACTCTAGAGTTCCCTCTTCTCCCTCCACCTAAAGGCTAACATCTCATATCAAAACCTAAAAATATAAATCAAATTAGGGGCTTTAGCCTGTCACTCTAAATTCCTCTATTTTACAGCCTTTAGAGTTTATTTCTTTATTTATTTGCACTCAAACCCATGAACTACATTCTCATCCATGAAATAAAATGTGATTCTTATGATTTAATGATTGAGAAAATACCATCTTGGATCTTACATGTTCTCACAACATGTATTAACATCTTAATTGGCCAAATCAAGAAGTAAATGAAGTACAAGGTTTAAAATCATCACAAGTTCTTCCAACATTAAAGTCTAATACTTCACAAAACTTCTCTCCAATACTTAAACACTTATCATTTTAAGGAAAAAAATAAAAGAAAACTACTCAAAATTCATGGAGAAGGCTCACCCACACATGAGTTTAAAAGTAGAAATTATGCACACAAACGAAATCATGCACACAAAGAAGTAAAACCAAATGTAGTCATATGTAGTCATAAAGATAAACACTTGTCTCAAATCCTCTCCACCAAATGTCTTGAAGTTCCTTTGAATCTTATATTTCACTCACAATACAAACTAAAACTTAAAATAGAAAGAAAAAGTGGCAGCCAGTGGTGGTGGCGATGGACGGCAGCTGTGGTGGTTTCTGTGGATGGATGGATGATGATTGACTCTTCTTGCCTAGATGATCCAAGTCTTATTTTATAAAAATCCAAAAGGTTCCTTGGTGTCTCTTCAAAATGTGTCTCCATTCAATGAATCTTCTAGATGTTGCCTTCTTTTAAAGGCCAATTGAATGAATTTTCTTGTCCATTAACTATTTCCCACGTTTTCACCAAGGGTTGCTTCAAAAAACCAAGGGTTGCTTCAAAAAGGGTTGCTTCAAAAACCTCTTCAAAAATTCCTCCAAATTCAATGAATCATCAAATAGCTACCTCTGACACTTAAGCGCTGGGTACATGGCGCTTAGGCACTACTCTTTTGGTTTAACTGGCGTGTAAGCGCCGATCCTTGGTGCTTAAGCGCCTAGTTCATTTTTGCACCATCTTCATTTTTGCTCCAAATTTGATCCTTTTTCAATCCTTTTATCTTTTTTATTCCTTTTGAATGTACCTGAAAGAAAAACACATAAAAACCTTTCATTAAAGTGAAATACCTAAAAAATAGGTATAAAAATGCATACATTAAGACTATATATTTTAGGTGTATCAATATCCCCAAAACTTAAAATGTTACTTGTCCTCAAGTGAAACTTCAATACTTTAAAAATTGAATAAGTAGATTATGTATATGAGTTTCTTTAGGAGTTTCTAAAATTTTGATATAGAAATATAGTAGTCCAATTTCGAAAAAAATATGAGCAAATGAGACCAACTTAGAGTTCATAAATTTTTAATGTAAAGAAGTCTGAAAATATGAGCTCCTTTCTAATTCAGAAATATTGTAAATTTTTCAAATATAGAGTTTAGGCATTCTATCTTCTCCACATAAAAATTTCAATTAAGCATAATTTTACTGATCTTTAAGCTTAAGAGTTTCTCAAGTTTTATACTTTAAGAAGATTAGATGTGAAACCAATTTTTGATTAGACACTAATCCTCAAGCTTCTCCTCCATTTTTCAACTTTTGTTTTATTTTTTATCTTTTTTTTTCAGGCAAGGATTACTATATTTGGATAGGCCTTTAATGATTTTGTATTCCACTCTTCCTTTCCTAAAGCAAAGAGTTGATATCTTTCCTTACTTAAAAACATAATAATAGTTTTCGAAAATTACTTTCAACAAAAGAAATTTAAGTTTTGAAAATAAAAGTATAATTCTTCTAAATTTTTCAAAAATACAATTTCTCCTACTAAAGATAATTACACAATAATTATTATTTTCCACTAAAAATTTTTAACTTTAAGTTTTTATTCATTACTATAAATTTTAACTAAATTCTCTTACTCATTTCTATATTAAAAATTTTAATTCCCTAATATAACTTCATATACATGATCATTTTTCTTCAAATCAAAATCAAATTTACTTGGAGTATATTTGAGAACAAATAAATTTCAAGTTTTTAGAAATTTTTTTTTCATTCCCCCCCCCCCCCAAACTTAAATTTTTAATTAGATAAAATGTTTTAGCTTCATATATATATTGGTAGGAATGAAAACTAAAAATAACATGCTAGCAAAAATTTTTACATGTTAAATATACAAGTTCAAAAATTAAAAACAGGAGTAAAAAGTAATTTTGATCAAATTTTAATTTACTTAACATATAGAGATTCATTAGACTTCTATGCAGTGGAAGATAAAATAAAAGCAAACAAACACACCAACTAACAAATTCATAACTACAACATAAGGAAAATACATAAATAGAAAATATCTTGTAGTAAATTGAAAATTTTAAACATGAAGTTTTTAAGTTAAAGTTAGCAATATTCTAAACCTTCCTAAGATTCAGGATTAAGTTCAACACAGACAGACTAAAAACACTAAACAACACAACTAAAACAATTACTACCACAAAAAACAACAACTACTGTAAAAAACATAAATACATCACAGCAATAAAAAATAAAACACAAACAAAACTAACAATCTCAACAAATACAACTAAAAACAAAATAAAAGTATTGTTTAATTATACCACCAAAAAGTTCACAACAATACATAAAAATATCTAAATTAAATTATAAAACTAAGTCTAATCATCCTCCTTCTCAGCATCTCTCTCATCACTATGCCAGACAACTGGAGGTTCATATTGAGGGAGAACTACACTTTTGTTACCTCTCATGAGGTTTTCCATAGATGAATGGAATTCTTCCTCAAAATCACTACATCTCCTTATATATCCATCTTTATGCTCTGCAAAGTTTTCTAAATTTAATACCATATTAGCAATATAATTAACATTGTTTGAAATCCTCTGCGATAGTTTTGACTGAGAATCAAATCCAGAAGTCTGAACTTATGATGTCGAAGCACGTGAAGTAGAAGCTCGAGATGTAGAAGCAGCTGAACTGCTAGAAAATCCACCTCTCCAGCCAAAAATCAAATGATGTGAATAAGACTTTACATTCACACTAGTAATGGGCTTGAGTGGCTGCAGGATCTCCTCCCAACTATCAAATCTAACTCCAGCCTGCTCGCATAATGAAAAGATGAAGGATGTGAATCTCAAACCTGCAGTAGTAGCAGCGCTGACAGAACTGGTAATAACATCGTAAATCAAAGCTACAATGTTAATGTGTTTGAACTGCTGAATACAATAGTTCAAAGTTACTTGATCTCAGGTCACTTTACTAAGATGATTGGTAGGCACCAGATGGGCAGAAATACATTAGTGCCACACCATTAATGAGGCATCTAACTTTGATGTGGAGAAGTTAACTCTTTTTTCATTGGTATCTTCCATAATCCTCTTCCTCCAGTCAAGGATGAAATAATCTTGTCTAGCTTTTCTTCATTTTAAATATAGTTTGAATAAAAAACATAAAGTGCTAGGAGGCAATTGATAAAATTGGTTTATTACCTCAGATGAGAAAGGAACCATCTTTCCTCTAACCATGACTCCTTCTTCAGCCTCAGGGAGATTTGCATAGAACTCCCTAACAACGAAAATAAATGCCATAGTAGAAAAATAGCAAACCGCTCCCACTGGATGTGAACAATCAAATCCTCAAAAGCTCCTCTCAGACTCTTGAAACAATGCTCATGGATTAACATCATCGATTGCAATGCAGAACTGTATTGATTCTGAACTCTCGCACTAACAAATTTGTTTGAATCAAATCGGGTTTTTCCCTTGCTCCTCTTCATCCTTGGTTCCATTTCTAAAAAATATATATATAATTCACAATAATTCTCAAATTCTACTCTAAATCATTAAACTCAACAGCTAGAAGCTTAAACTACCAAATCTATGTATTTTCACTACCAAATCTATGTATTTTCCCCTATGTATTTTCCCTAGATTTTTCTCAAATTTTCACCATGAATAGTGATTTTTGGGTAGATTCATAATGTGCTCAAAAGACATGGTGAAAATAAAATTTTTTTACATAGAAGTAAAGTTTTTACCTCAAGAAGATCAAATTTAATAAATTTTGCTTCAAACCACCAAGAAATCTTCAAATTAGGGGATGCCCTAGTTCAAAATCGCAAACTCAAGAGGAAGGGGATGAAGTCGAAGGCAAAAAGGGTGTTTTTCGGACCCAAAAGTCACTTTAAATCGTTCGCAAACTAGTTTACATGAACCTGCCCTTAAGCATGAATGGTTCGGCTCTTAGGCTTTTGTGTCTTAGTTTAAGTAGCGATTAAGCGTAGGGTCTTAGCGCTTAGGCGCCAGTGCACAAATTTTGTTTTTTTTTTTTTTTTATTTTAATTAAATGATTTTAATTAAATGACACTTCTAGCCTAAGTCAACCAACCCTACATAGTCTCATAAATCTAATAACTATATTCTTCCCTTTCAACTCTTCTCTATCTCAAGATTCACCAATCTTAACTAATTTGTTTCAACACAAAATAACACGAAATTTCACATAGACAAACACTTAGATTAATTCACAAATAATTACAAACATCTTTAATATAGAGATTCACAATCCAAAGAATCTTGGATGAGATAGTTCGTAACATAAACACTAAACAATCATAACATTAAAAACACCCTAAACAAACTTAACATTAACAAACAAACACTAAACAAAGAACTTAATTCCACTTTCCATCTAGTGGAATGAACCTGGCCTATCAATAATCTCTCCTTCAGCATTTGGAATGTAAATCTGATAAAAAGGACGGCAGTCCATTTGTTTTACGAATACATAGCCTTGTCTGCTTTTTCTATAAAACTGGTATGGCTAAACTGCATCTTAAGTTGCCATCCATCTTATGGCTAAACTGCATCTTAAGTTGCCATCCCATATGATCCAGATGTGCATTAACTTCCATCACTTTTGCTTCAATTGAAGCCACGTTAGCCTTAATTTTACTGATTTTCTCCATT
This sequence comes from Phalaenopsis equestris, assembly GCF_001263595.1. NCBI lineage: Eukaryota > Viridiplantae > Streptophyta > Magnoliopsida > Asparagales > Orchidaceae > Phalaenopsis > Phalaenopsis equestris. The sequence goes on along the minus strand of NW_018224877.1, from coordinate 88,130 downwards.
ATCCCTTCAATAATAACAGCTAGGAAACCGTTGTATAACTCTTGTACGCACTGACTAATGAAATTCTTCCTCATTGCTTCCTCCTTTTTCTTCAATTCACTCTCCCAAGATGACATATTTCCAAATCTCTCTTTTCTCTTAGAATTTAAGGTTAAAATGGAAGAGTGGTGAGACTTCTCCTTATACCCTTCTATTTATAGGCTCTAAACCTCCCCTATAACTCCTAGGCATGTCTTAGAACTATTATCCCATGATAAAGCTAACCAAATCACAGTTAAAACTTCTAGCAGTAGCAATTTGATGGTTAATATGATATTTCTTTTGTAATTTCTCCATCATTGCATTTCTGAAATGACTTGCCTCGTAAGTTATGATCACTCTCGACATTCTAAATCTACAAAATATGTTTGTTTTTAAAAACTTTGCCACACTTTGAGCATCATATTGAGGTAAAGCAACAACTTCTATCCATTTGGATACATAGCCTACTGCTAATAATACATATAAATTTTTGAAAGATGGTATAAATGGTCCCATGAAATCTAATCCCCGAACATCAAATATCTCAACTTCTAATACATAATTGAGGGGCATCTCATTTCTTCTAGATTTATATCCTACTCGTTGACATCGATCACAAATTTTAATGTAAGTGTTAACATCTCTAAAGATTGTAAGCCAATAGAATCCATATTGCAGAATTTTGTATGCAGTTTTATCAACATCAAAATGTCCCTAAAAATCACAATTATGACATTTTTGTGATAATTTCATAAGTTTCTTCTAAAGGCACACATCTTTGAATAATAAGATCATTTCCTTGTTTAAAGATCATTTCCTTGTTTATATATATAAAAATGGATCATTGCAAAAATAAGTCTTAGCTTCAGATAAAAATTTTCTCTTTTGTTGGTATGTCATTCCCTAGGGTACAATGTCACTAACAATGAAGTTCACAATGTCAGCATACCATGGAACATGCCACTCATTAACATTAAGCAATTCTTCATCTAGAAAAAGTTCATTAATCTCTTTTTCAAAACAGAGTGGTTTTTCTAATTCAAGCCAGGACAGATGATCAGTAATTTGATTCCCAGCTCCCTTCCTATCTACTATCTCAAAGTCAAATTCTTGCAAAAGAAGAATCCATCTTATAAGTTTTGGTTTTGCATCCTTCTTTTCATTAAATACTTAATAATAGAATGATCAAAATGCACAATCTCTAAATTTTTCAAAAGCATATACTACAACTAATAACTCTTTCTCAGTTGTGGTAGAATTAATTTGAGCTTCATTAAGAGTTCTACTAGTATAGTAGATTACTTTGGAACTCTTATCATGCTTTTGTCCTAAAACAACCCCAATAGTATAATCACTAGCATCACACATCAATTCAAAAGGTTTTTCCAAATCTAGTGAAACAATAATTGATTCAGTGACTAATTTTAAACGCTCCTTATCAAAATTAAAAATTACATCTTTTTCAAGTAAATGACATAGAGGCTTAGCAATTTTTAGAAAGTCTTTAATATACTGCATGTAGAATCTAGTATTTCATAAAAAAACTCATAATTTCCTTCACACTTGTTGGGTAAGGTAAATTAGAAATCACTTAAGTTTTTGCAAGGTCTACTTACATATAATTTTCTGCAATTTGATGTCCTCTTACCATAAATTGGCATTTTTCCCAGTTAAAGAATAAATTTGTTTCTTCACAACACTTAAGAACTTTTGATAAACATTCTAAACATGATTCAAATGAAGTTCCAAACACTAAAAAATCATCCATAAAAATTTCAATCCCTTTTTTCAATTAAATCACAAAAAGTAGCCATCATACATCTTTGAAATGTAGCAGAGGCATTACATAAACCAAAGGGCATTCTTCTAAAAGCAAATGTACCATAAGGACTGGTAAAAGTTGTTTTCTCTTGATCCTCAGGACTATTTTTATTTGGTGATAACTAGTATATCCATCCAATAAACAAAAGTATTTATGTCCAACTAGTTTATCCAACATATAATCTAGAAAGGGTAGTAGAAAATGATCTTTTCTTGTGGTGAGATTTAATTTTCTATAATCAATGGATATTCACCATCCTGTACCTTTACTTGTTGGTATTAATTCGTTATGTTCATTCATAGTCACAGTCACTCCTCCTTTCTTAGGAACATAGTGAATCAGACTAACCCATGCACTATCTGAAATAGGGTAGATATATCTAGCATCTAACCACTTTAAAATCTCTTTCTTAACAACTTCCTTCATAACAGGACTTAATCTTCTTTGAAGACCAGCCCTAGATTTGGTGTTATCTTCCATATGAATTTTATGCTTACAAATTGAAGGACTGATTCCTTTATATTGGCAACTGTCCATCCAAAGGCTTTCTTATAACTCTTCAAAATTTTCATTAAACTCATTTCTTCTTTTGTAGTTAATTTTGAGGAAATTATAATAGGTAATGTTGAGGAATAACCTAAAAAATCATACTTCAAATGTTCAGGAAGTAACTTCAACTCAAGCTCAAGAGTTTTTTTCAATTGAATATTCCTTATAAAAATCTTCAAATTTATCTAATTCCTCTTCTTACTCGTTTTCCAACTCTTTCATTTCAGATTTCTCTTCATAAGTTATTTTGAAATGATAATCACTTAGATATCTTATCACATCCATTCTATAACATTCATCATCTTTACATTTTACAGATTATTTCACTGATTTTAAAATATTAATTGTAATTTTTTTATCATTGATGCACATAATTAATTCTCCTTTCTGCACATTTAGCATTGCTCTTCTTGTATCTAAGAAAGGTTTACCCAAAATAATAGACATCTCCTTATCTTCCTTCATATGTAGCACAATGAAATCAACATAAATGATAAATTGATCCACTTACACTAAGACATCCTCTATAACTCCTTTAGAATATGTTACTGAACAGTCTGCAAACTATATAATTACAGTAATAGTGAATATTTCTCCTAATCTTAATCTTTCAAATATTGATGATGACATAAAATTAATTCTTGCACCTAAATCACATAAAGCTTTCCCATAAAATCTATCTCCTATTGCACACGGAATTGTGAAGCTACTAGGATCTTTAAGCTTTAAGAAAGCTTTTTTTGAATTATAGTACTTCACTAAGTACAACTGTCTCGTTATCTTTGAACTTCTTTTTTCTATTAAGAATATCCTTCGTAAACTTCACATAGCTTGGCATTTGTTCTAAGGTTTTAGCAAATGAATTATTAATTGTAAGCTTCTTAAAAAATTTCATAAATTTTGAAGATTGTTTATCTAACTTCTGTTGACAAAGTCCCTGAGAAAATGGAGGTGGTGGTTTTTCCAAGCTAACTTTAAGTGGAGAAATAGGTTTCTCTAATTCTTTTGGTGCATCCTCTTCAGGACCTTCAATTTTTTTCAATTTTTTTCTTTCTACTTCAGTCTCTTTTTAAACTCTACCTTCCAACTACCTTCCAATTCTCTTATGTTTCTAAGTTGAACGGTTTTAACTTGCTCCTTATTCTGGTCTTTTAGGTTTACTTCAGTACAACAGGAAGTGTTCCTTGGGATCTATTACTTAGTAAATTTGTTATTTGTTCCAATTGAATCTCAATATTTCTAATTGTAGCTCCTTGACTTGCAACTAATTTCTCATTTGTAACGCACTTCTTCTATAGATACATGTTTCTCTTTAAATTGTGGATTACTGTTAAAACCTGGAGGATAAGTTGGTTTATAATTACTATTTCGTTTTTATTTCCAGTTCTTCAATTGGTTTACTTGGTTGTTCCCCCATTGCTGATTATTAACACCCGAAGTATTATTCCGGTTAAAGTTGGGATGGTTCTTCTAACCTGGGTTATATCAGTTTGAATATAGGTTATTCTACTTATTATTTATGCCATTCAAAGTCTCTAATGATGCTTGAGAATCTGTCATTTAGCCTGATGAATTCTCTTCAATCATGAAAATTTGTTGAGAAAATTTCATTCCAAATTGGTCTAACTTCCTTTTCATTCCAGGGAATTGGTTAAGAAAAATTCATTCCAAATTGGTCTAACTTCTTTGAAATTGCTGCAATTTGATTATGTAGCATGACCAAAGCATCAATTTTGTGAATATTGGCTACTTTCTTAAGATTTATTCTTTCAGCAGACCATTGAAAATTATTTGTAGCCATTTCTTCAATTAAAAGATAAGGGTATGAATAGTTTTGAAATCAATGAACCACAAGCAATGACATCAATAATAGATCTAAGAGATGCAACTAATCCATTATAAAAAGTTTGAATTATTAACCAATCTGGTATAACATGGTGTGGACGCTTTCTTAAGATTTCATTAAATCAGTGGTATAACATGGTGTGGACGCTTTCTTAAGAGTTCATTAAATCAGTCACATGCTTCATAAATTGATTCTCCTTCAAACTAACAGAAAGATGTAATATCATTTCTAAACTTCACAGTTTTTTATGGTGGAAAATATTTAGCAAGGAATTTCTGTGCTAAATCACCCCAAGTTCTGATAGATCCAGGTTCTAACAAATGTAACCATATCTTACCTTTATCCCTCAGTTAAAAAGGAAAAATTATAGTCTTATAACATCATATGATACACCATCATATATAAATGTAACACACAATTCTAGAAAATTGGCAAGATGTAAATTTGGATCTCTAGTTGGTGCTCCCCCAAACTAATTATTTGATATTATTTGGATAATAGCAGGTTTAAGTTCAAATGAATTAGCGACTATGATACACCTAAAATATATAGTGTTTTAACACATTTTTATACCTATTTTTTAGATATTGTGCTTTAATGGAAGATATTTGTGTGTTTTTCTTTTAGGTACAAGTAAAAATGTGAAAAATGCTGAAAGGAGTGAAAAAAGATCAAATTTGGAGCAAAAATGCAAAAATGGTGTAAAAGTGTTTTGGTGCCTAAGCACTAGATCAGGAGCTTAAGCGCTAGTGAAACAGAGAAGGCCACACTTAAGCACCAAAGGCCTCCGCTTAAGCCTAAGAGGTAGTTATTTGACGGGTTAATTCATTTTACTGAATTTTGAAGTGACATTTTAGGCACCTATTGGCTAAAGAGGGTGGTTATGACAACGAGAAACAAAAATATGGTTAAAAGATTTATGAAAGGAGGCTTCCCTTAGAAAATATATTGAGTGAGGACCCATTTTGAACAGATACCAAGGCACCTCTTGAAAAATTATAAAAGAAGGAAGTTGAGAGAAAAAAGGGGGGAGTCCGGAAGTGTTCTTGAAATAGTTCATGGAGGAACTTTTGGAGAGATTTTTCAGGCACCACAAATTTACTTTATCTTTTTTGTTTTTAGTTTTATTGTGAGAGTTAAGAGTGTTGTAAGAGAGAAGAGATTCAAAGGAACTTCAAGAGTTTGGTGGAGGATTTGAGATAAATTTTTATATTTATTTTTAAACTACTTTTGGTTTTAATCTAGACTTCTTGTTGGTTTGACAATGATTTCTACTTTTAAACTAAAGTGTGGCTTTAATTTCTCCATGGATTCTGAGTAGTTTTCTTTATGTTTCTCCTTATATTGATAAGTAATTAAAGTGTTTAAAGTGTTGGATGGAAGTTGTC
>NW_018224877.1:75351-82293 GCF_001263595.1 Phalaenopsis equestris | reverse complement strand
AAATAATCTTTGAAGGGTGTAGAGTTAGAGGACTTTAGAGTGACAGGCTAAAGCCTCCCAACTTGGTTAATTGTTTTAGGTTCTAATACGAGATATTAGTCCTCAGATGGAGGGAATCGAGGGAACTCTAAAGTGAGAGCTGGTATCTTCCCTGCCTAGTCGGTCTTTAAAACTATTTAAACTTTAAATTAGCCAATGTTCTCTATAGCATCTATAGTAAGGGTAAAAAATAATATTGATCCTATTTGGCACAACACAATGCACAACACAATTTTTGGCACAACACAATTTAAATACTTTTACAACATAATTCCTATACTTATTACTGATTCATGATGAGGAGAAAGATATTTCATATTCGGTGCTTTTCTTTTACATAAACTCAAGTTATATTTAGAAGTTGTTTCTGTTTTGTCAAAATATCAAAAATACCAGAAAGAATTTAATTTTAATTATTGTAAAAACATCTTTACTTTAAGTAATTGTGTTTTTGAAATAGAAAGTTTGTTATTTAAAGTGCATATTGTGAATTCTTCCTGTGGGTTCGATATTCGGGGCTTAATCAGAATGTCTTATATTACTTGATAACAATACATGTACTTGCATAGTATCCCAATATACATTAAGTTAAGAAGTTAAATTCTTATTTTCTCAAGGATCAAGTTTTTGGTATTAATGCAAAATAAGGAAAGATAAGTGAAAAATATAATCAAATACATTGTTATACTGTTGCATATAAATAGTCGGGATCAAGTTTTTGGCGTTGTTGTCGGGGATCGAATTGATTGAAAGGAAATTTTTATTTTAGAAAGTCTTATTTAAACTTTAAGAGTTATTGTATGAATATCTTATTATAGTATTTTATTTTTGTGTGTGTTTTATTTTATTTTATTTTATGTTAGTGTATGCATAGTTCAGGTTCTGAAGAACTATTGCTCTACGATTCTAAATTTGAGAGAATTATTAAGAAAATTAGAGAAAAGAAAATAAATTAAAAATATTGGAAAATCTAAAATATTTACAGAAATGATAAACCAAAATGATCAAAATGCTGAAATTCATCAAGTATTTAAACCTTTACGAGATTATGCTAACCCTATGACAGATGAACTTCATTATAGTATTCAAAAACCAATTGTAGTGGCTAATTCATGTGAACTGAAACTTACTATTATCCAAATAGTATCAAATAATCAGTTTGGGGGATCACCAACTGAAAATCTAAATTTACATCTTGCAAATTTTCTAGAATTGTGTGCTACATTTAAACATGATGGTGTATCAGATGATGCTATAAGACCTAAGTTATTTCCTTTCTCACTAAGGGATAAAGCTAAGATATGGCTGAATTTGTTAGCACTTAGATCTATCAAAACTTGGGGTGATTTAGCACAAAAATTTCTTGCTAAATATTTTCCACCATAAAAAACTGCGAAGCTTAGAAATGATATTACATCTTTTAATCAGTTTGAACGGGAATCTATTATGAAGGATGGAAATGATTTAAAGAACTCTTAAAAAAGTGTCCACACCATGTTATACTAGATTGGTAGATCTATTATCGATGCCGCCACTGGTGGTTCATTAATGTCAAAATCATTTCATGACGCTTATGATTTAATTGAAGAAATGACTACCAATAGTTTTTAATGGCCTTCTGAGAGGCTGAATTCTAAGAAAGTAGCCAATATTCATGAATCTGATGCATTTAGTATGTTAGCAAATTAAGTTGCTGCAATTTCGAGGAAGTTAGACCAATTTGGAATGAATTTTTCTCAACCAATTTCTATGATTGAAGAGAATTCATTAGGCTAAATGATAGATTCTCAAGCATCATTAAAAACTTTGAATGTCATAAATAACAAGCAGAATAACTCGTACTCAAATTATTATAACCCAGGGTGGAAGAGACAACCCAACTTCAATTGGAATAATACTACGAGTGATAATAATCAGCAATGGTGGAACAGCAATGATGGAACAACCAAGAAAACCCATTGGAAAACTGGAACAACCAAGAGAATAATAATTATAGATCTACTTATCTTCAAGGTTTTAACTTTAATCCACAATTTAAGGAGAAGAAATTGTATATAGAAGAAGTGGTGTTACATTTGGGAAATCAACTACAAAGTTTAGGAGCTACAATTAGAAATATTGAGAATCAACTTGGACAAATCGCAAATTTATTAAGTAATAGATCCCAAGGAACACTTCCTAGTAATACTGAAACAAATTCAAAAGACAAGAATAAAGAGCATGTAAAAGTTGTTCAACTTAGAAGCGGAAGAGAGTTGGAAAGTAGGGTTCAAATAGAAACTAAAGTAGAGAGAGAAGAAATTGAAGAATCAAAAGAGGACGCTCCAAAAGATTCTGAAAGACCTATTTCTCTGCTAAAAATTGATTTAAAAAAACCACCACCTCCATTTTCTCAGAGAATTCATCAACAGAAGTTAGATAAGCAACTTTCAAAATTTCTGGAAAGTTTTAAGAAGCTTACAATTAATATTCCATTTGCTGAAGTCTTAGAAAAGATGTCAAGCTATGTAAAGTTTATGAAGGATATTCTCAACAGGAAAAGGAAGTTTGAAGATAATCAGACTGTTGCAATAAGTGAGGAGTGTAGTGTAATTATTCAGAAAAAGCTTTCTGAAAAACTTAAAGATCCTGGTAGCTTTAAAATTCCATGTGTGATAGGAGACAATTTTTATTGAAAAGCTTTATGTGATTTAGGAGCAAACATTAACTTTATGTCATTATCAATATTTATCAATATTTAAAAGATTGAAAGATTGGGATTAAGAGAAATAATCCCTACTACTGTAACTCTACAGTTAGCAAATCGTTCAATAACATACCCTAAATAAGTTATAGAAGATGTCCTAGTGAAAAAAGATCAATTTATCTTTCTTGTTGATTTCATTGTGTTGGATATGGAAGAAGATAAAGAGATACCTATCATTTTGGGGAGATCTTTCCTAGGCACAAGAAAAGCAATGATAGATAAAAAGGGGAATTAATTGTGTGCGTCAATGATCAAACTGTTACTTTTAACATTTCAAGATCTATGAGATATCCTACAAAAGTTAAAGATGATGAACGTTATAGAATGCATGTTATAAGATACCTGAGTGAATGCCATTTCAAAACTAATTATGGAGAAAATTTTGAAGTAAAAGATTTGGGCCACGAGCAAGAAGAGCAAGAAGAGGAATTAGAGAGGAATTAGATCAATGTAAAGATCTTTATAAGGAAGATTCAAACTTTGTTCGAGAAAGTTTTGAAATTTTGGACATGATAGAAAGCGATAAATCATTTTGTTCATCAATAGAAAAATCTCCCAAAATTGAGTTGAAGTTACTTCCTGATCATTTAAAATATGCCTTTTTATGTGATTTATCTACTTTGCCAGTTATAATTTCCTCAAATTTAACGATGGAAGAAGAAGAAAGATTGATAAAAATTTTGAAAAGTTATAAGAAAGCCTTTGGATGGACAATTGCATATATTAAATGAATCAGTCCTTCAATTTGTATGCATAAAATTCATATGGAAGAGCTGCAAACCCAGGGCTGATCTTCAAAAGAGATTGAATCTTTTTATGAAAGAAGTTGTTAAGAAAGAAATTTTAAAGTGGTTAGATGCTGGAATTATCTACCCTATTTTAGATAGTGCATGTGTTAGTCCAATTCACTGCGTTTCTAAGAAAGGAGGAGTAACTGTGATTGTGAATGAACATAATGAATTAATACCAACTAGACAAGTCACAAAGTGGCGAATATGCATTTATTATAGAAAATTAAATCTTTCCACTAGGAAAGAATATTTTCCACTACACTTTTTAAATCAAATGCTAGATAGACTAGTTAGGCATAAATACTTTTATTTTCTGGATGAATATACTGGTTATCACCAAATTTTACCAGTCCTTATGGTACATTTGCTTTTAGAAGAATGCCCTTTATTTTATGTAATGCCCCTGCTACATTTTAAAGATGTATGATGGCAATTTTTTGTTATTTAATTGAAAATGGGATTGAAGTCTTTATGGATGATTTTTCAGTGTTTGGAACTTCATTTGATTCATGTTTAAAACATTTAGCAAAAGTTCTTAAGCACTATGAAGAAACAAATTTAGTCCTTTATTGGGAAAAATGTCAATTTATGGTAGCAGGAGGAATTGTATTAGGACATCAAATATCAGAAAATAGTATGGAAGTAGATCCTGCTAAAATTTAAGTGGTCATTAATTTACCTTATCCAAGCATTGTAAGAGAAATTAGGAGTTTTTTTGGACATACTGGATCTTACAGATGATATATTAAAGACTTTTAAAAAATTGCTAAGTATTTATGCCATTTAGTGGAGAAAGATTCAATTTTCAATTTTGATGAAGACTGCCTAAAAGGTTTTGAGTTATTAAGAGAAAAATTAGTCACTGCACCAATTATAGTTTCACCAAATTGAGAAAAACCTTTTGAACTGATGTGTGATGCTAGTGACTATGTTATTGGAGCTATTTTAGGACAAATACATGATAAAATTTTCAAAGTAATTTACTATGCTAGTAAAAATCTTAATGAAACCCAAATTAATTATACAACAACTCAAAAAGAGTTATTAATAATAGTATATGCCTTTAATAAATTCAGATCATATTTGATTGAAACTCATTGCGTAGTGCATACAGATCATTCGGATATTAAGTACTTAATGAAAAAGAAGGATCCTAAACCAAGACTTATAAGATCGATTCTTCTTTTGCAAAAATTTGATTTTGAAATAGTAGATCGGAAGGGGATTGAAAATCAAATTGTTGATCATTTGTCCAGGCTTGAGTTAGAAAAACCCTCCATTTTGAAAAAAAATTAGTGAACATTTCCCTGATGAAAAACTATTTAATATTAATGTGTGGCGTGTTTCATGGTATGCTGACATTATGAACATTCTTGTAAGTGATATTATACCCTAGCGAATGATATACCAACCGAAGAGGAAATTTAAATTTGAAGCGAAGACTTATTTTTAGGATGACCCATTTTTATATAAACAAGGAAAGGATTTGGTTATTCGATGTGTACTTTTAGAATAAACTTATGAAATTATCCAAAAATGTCATAATTCTAAATTTGGGAGACATTTTTGTGTTGATAAAACAACATGCAAAAATTTACAATCTGGATTTTATTGGCCTACTATCCTTAGAGATGTTAATGATTATATCAAAACTTGTGATGGATGTCAACGAGTAGGCAATATTTCTAGGAGAAATGAGATGCCCGTCAATTATATCCTAGAGATGCCCCTCAATTATATGCTAGAAGTTGAAATATTTAATGCTTGGGGATTACATTTCATGGGACCATTTATATCATCTTTCGAAAATTTATATATACTATTAGCAGCAGACTATGTATCCAAATGGATAGAAGCTGTTGCTTTACCTCGATGGATGCTCAAAGTGTTGCAAATTTTTTTAAAACAAACATATTTTGTTGATTTAAGATGCCGAGAGTTATCATAACTGATGGGGGAAGTCATTTTAGAAATGTCATAATGGAGAAATTATTGAAGAAATATCATATAAACCATAGAAATGCTACTACTTATCATCCTCAAACAAGTGGTTTGGTTGTATTATCCAATTAGGAAATTAAAAGTATTATAGAAAATCCGTGAATCCAGCAAAAATGGACTGGTCAGTCAAACTTGACTATGATTTGTGGGCTTATAGGACTGCATACAGAACTCTTATAGGAATGTCCCCATATAGGCTAATATTTGGGAAAGCCTATCATTTACTGGTTGAAATTGAGCATAAAGCTTATTGGGTGATTAAAGAGTTTAATTATAATTTGAAAGATGTTGGTAATAAAATATTATTACAATTAAACGAGATTGAAGAGATAAGAAATGAGTCTTATGAGAGTGCTAAGATTTACAAAGAAAAGATGAAGATGTCGCATGATCGAAGGATTTCTACTAAAAATTTTCAACCAGGGCAACAAGTTTTGCTATATAATGCAAGATTAAGATTATTTCCAAGTAAAATTAAGTCTAGATGGAAGGGCCCATTTGTTATGATGAAAGTTTATCCTTATGGAGCTGTGGATATCAAAAATCCTAAAACTAAAAAAGTATTTAAAGTGAATGGTCATAGACTGAAACCTTATTTTGTAGGGGAATAGAGTAAATTTAATGATCAAATGATGTTAGGTCAACCAGAATAAGCACTGGTTACGTCGGGTTGATGACGTAAAACCAAGCGCTTTGTGGGAGGCAACCCATAGTTATTAGTGTGTTTTTGCTTTGCTTGTTGTTTGTATGTGATTAAGAAAATTTGGGGTAGTATTTTTGAGATTACTATGTGTTAATATTGATTTTAAGACTTTATTTAGTGATCTATACATGCCAGAATGAGAATTTGGACGTTAAGTTTATTGGTGCAAAATTAAGCATTGACGCTTAAGCACCAATATTCGGCGCTTAAGCGAGGATGTTAAAAACCATGTGTGAAAATTCAATTTCTACAAGCTTTAACTTCAAAATTAGTTAACTTAAACATGCCATGGCAGTTTTAGGACGTGCCTAGAAGTTACTGGAAGGATTTAGGTCTATAAATAGAAGAGTTTTGTGATGGAATTTCATCATAGAATCATTTTTAGTCCTAAAAGTCTAAGAGAAAGAGAGATTTTGAGAAAACGCATTCATGGGAGACGGTTTTGAAGAAGAAGGAAGAGGCCATGAGGAAGAAATTTATTAGTTAAAGTGCACTAGAGATGTATAACAATTTCTTAGCCCGTTAGTAATGAAGGAATTGTGGAAAAGATCAACAAAATTGAGATTAACGTGGCTTTACTTGAGATAAAGGTAAATGAATTTAATGCACATCTAGAGCATATTGGATGGCAATTAAAAATGTTAAAAATGCAATTTAGCTAT
>NW_018224877.1:65983-75330 GCF_001263595.1 Phalaenopsis equestris | reverse complement strand
AGATGCGGAAAAGGCAATGTATCTTAGGCAGAAATGGATTGAAGAAGATTGTATAAGAGCTCTTCACCGCCATCCGTTTTTTCAACTCTATATTAAGAATGCACAAAGAGAGGCTAATGAAAAACAAGAATCTGTTCCAATAAATGAAGAATGGAATTAAGTTCAGTGTTAGAGTTTGTTTGTTAGGAGTTGTTGTTTTTATTTTTTAGTGTTAAAGCTTGTTTTTATTGTTTATCTTTTATATGTTTAATTGAGTATGTTTGTTTAGTGTTTGTATTTAGGAAAATTTTCTCATCCAAGACTCTTTGGAATGAGAATTGTGTGGTGAATGTTACTTATGATAGTTAGTAAATGAATATAACGGTTTATTTGTGTGAAAATTTGTGTTATTTTAGGAAAATTTTATTTGTGTGAAAATTTGTGTTATTTTAGCCTCAAATTGAATTACTTATATTGGAGAATTTTGAGAGAGAGGAGAGTTAGAGGAGAGTTAAATAGTCATTTAAGTGTTGTAAGACCACACTTAAAGGTGGTATAAAGGTGGTATAATTAGGCTAATAGTGCATTTTACTTAAGTTAAAAAATATTAAAAATCGTGCACTGGCGCCTAAGCACCACATTCTCGTGCTTAAGCACAATGTAACCCGAGAAGCATGTGCCTAAGCACCACTTATCCTTGCTTAAGCGTCGGTTCATGAAAACCGATTTGCGAACGGTTAAAAGTGAAAAATAAACCCAAAAATTGCCATTTTTACTCCTCTCATCGTCTTCTTCATCCCGAGTTTGCGATTTTGAAGTTTAGGGAAAACCTTTTCATGGAGCTTTCTTCCTTTTCGTGGAGCTTTCTTGGTGTATTTGAGCCAAATTTGCTAGATTTGGATTTTTTAACGTAAGAGCTTCACTTCTATGTAAAAAAAGAGCTTCACTTCTATGTAAAAAGAGCTTCACTTCTATGTAAAAATTTTGGATTTCCACCATGTATTTTGAGTACATTTGGAAAAACCCAAAAATCACTATTCATGGCGAAAAGAGAAGAAAAATATATGGAAATTGTATAGAAAGTGTAGTTTATGCTTATAAGAGTTAAGTTTAATAGATTAGATGTGATTTTTGAAATTATTATGGAATTTTGTGAAATTTGTAGAATGGCCCCAAGAATGAAGAGGAGTAAGCAAAAAACCAACTTTGATTCGAGTAAGTTTGTGAGTTCAAAAGCTCAAGAGAGATATAGTGACGCTCTATAGTCATGAAATTGATTCCTGAGAGGTGTTTCAAAAATCCAGGTGGATTCGGGGAAGATTTGATCGTTTGCCAAAAATGAGAACAATTCTGTTATTTTTCTATTGTGGCAGTGATATTTGTAGTATGGGATTTTTATGCAAACCTTGCTGAGGGGGAGAGGATAGAGTCATTGTCGGAGAAGAATTGGTACCTTTTTCACCGGAGGTAATCAATATGTTTTACCATTTATCGCCTGATATTTTGTGTTTTTATTCAAATTTTAGTCTGATTGAGACAAAACTGGACGATATTTTTTTCATATTTGACTGACTATTGGAAGGGCACTCTAGAAAATTACTAATGAGAGGAAAGTCAACTTTTCCACTTCAAAGTTAAGTGCACCATCAAAGGCGTGGCACTACTTTATTTCAGCTCGTCTGTTACCGACGAATCATCTTAGTGAAGTTAAGAGGTAGAAAGCAATGTTGAATTATTGTATTCAAGAAAGAAAACTTATCAATATTGGAGCATTGATTTATCATACTATCATCAGGTCTGCCATTGCCGCTACTACTGTAGTCTATGATTTGCTTCCTTGATCTTTTCTTTGTGTGAGCAGGTTCGAGTGAGATATGATAAATGGGAAGAAGTACTGCTGCCTCTAAAACCAATTACAAGTGAAAAAGTGAAATCATATTCTGAGCACTCTATTTTTGGTTGGAGAGGAGGATTTTCAAGAAGTTATGGATTGTCGACATCTGCTACATCCACCTCTGCTGCTTCTACACCAAGACTATCTACCTCACGAGCATCTACTTCTAATGGTGAGTCTACTAAAACTCAGGATCACTTATTGCAGAGTATGATGGATAACATTAATTATACTACAGATAAGGCACAAAATTTAGAAAATTTTGTAGATCATATTGATGGGTATGCTAGAAGGCATAATGAATATGAGGAGAAATTTCACTCATATTTTGAAAGCCTCATTAAAGGTAAACAAGGAGTGGAATTTCCTTCATATCCAAGATACCCTGATTATGTGCCTATGGATGTTTGGAACAGTGATGATTCAGATGATGAGGAGGAGGACTAAGTTATTTTTATATTTATAATATGTGATAGACTATGTGGTGTGAACTTGAAACATTTGAGTTTGTGTACTTGTTTATACTATGTGATGTGTTAGACTTTTGTTTTATTTAATTGTTATTGTGATGTTTGTGTTTCGTTAGTATTTTGCTTTAAACTCTAGGATAGTAATTGTTGTTGTGTGTTGAGTAATGTGTTTTAGTAAGTTAGGATTGAACTTATTTCTATGTCTTTTGAAAACTTGAAAATCTTGCCCGCTTTAATTTTAATCATCAATTTCAAAAAATTGCTACCCTGTATTTTCTTTTAATCTAGTTAGTTTTTTTGTTTGTTCTTATGTCTGTACCCACTCCTTAGAAGTCTAATGAATCTCTACATGTTGAATTAAAATTAAAAGGATAGAAAACTTATCAAAAATTAATTTTACTCCTATTTTTAGTTTTATACTTGTATAATTAGGGTATAAAAATTCTTGTAAGTATGTTATTTCAATTTTAATTCCTGCTTATATGTTATTTATATATGATGCTAAAATGTTTTATTTTTCTTAAAAATTTAAGTTTGGGGGATGAAAAATTTTAAAGAAACTTAAAAGTTTATTTGTTCTCAGATGTATTTCAAATAAATTTTATTTTGAATTGAAAAATAAATATGTATATGAAGTTATATTAGGGAGATAAAATTTTGATTTTAGAAATGAGTAAAAAAATTTAGTTAAAATTCATAATAATTAAGAAAAATTTTGCTACAAGTGAATTTGATTTGAAAAGAAAAAAGATCGTGTATATGAATTTATATTAGGGAAGCAGAATTTGATTATAGAAATGAGTAAAAAAATTTAGTTAAAATTCATAATAATTAAGAAAAATTTTAGTTAAAAATTTTTAGTGTACAAAATGTTAAATATAGTGTAACTATCTTTAGTAAGAAAATTTGTATTTTTGAAAAATTTAGAAATTTAGAATTTTATTTTTAAAATTTCTATTTCTTTTATTAAAAATAATTTTCAAAACTATTATTTTATTTATAAGTAAAAGATTTATTTCAGGAATTTGCTTTAGGAAAGGAGAAGTGGAATTCAAAATTATTAAAGGCCTATCTAGATATAGTAATCCTTGCCTAAAAGAGAAAAATAAAAAAAAGAAAGAGAAGAAAAGAAAAAGTACAAGAAAAATAAAAATAAAAAAAATAAGGGAGGAGAAGCATGAGAATTAGTGACTAATCAAAAATTGGTTCCACAATTAATCTTTTTAAAGTATAAGACTTGAGAAAATCTTAAGTTTAAGGATATAATATAATAAGTAAAATTATTCTTAATAATTTTTTTCTTAAGTGGAGAAAATAAAAGGACTAAATTCTATATATGGAAAATCTACAATATTTATAATTAGAATTAAAAATTCATATTTTTAATATTTATTAAAACTAAAAATTTCTAAACTTTAATTTGGTCTCATTTACTAAATTTTTTTTTGTCTAAATTTGACTACTATATTTCTAAATCTAAATTTTAGTAACTCCTAAAGAAACTCATATACATATCATACTTATTTAGTTTTTAAAGATTGAAGTGCCACTTGAGGACAAGTAACATTTTAAGTTTGGGGGATTTTAATACATCTAAAATATATAATATTTTTAGACACATTCTTATACCTATTTTTAAGACATTGTGCTTTAATGGAAGGTATTTGTGTGTTTTTCTTTCATATACAACTAAAAAAGATGAAAAATGTTAAAAGGAGTGAAAAAGGATCAAATTTGGAGCACAAATGCAAAAATAGTGCAAAAGTGTTTTGGCGCCTAAACGCTAGATCTGAAGCTTAAGCGTCGGTGAAACAGAGAAGGCAGTGCCTAAGCGCCAGAGGCCCACACTTAACCGCCAGAGGCAGTGATTTGACGTTTTAATTCATTTTACAAAATTTTGAATTTTACAAAATTTTGAAGTGATATTTGAGGCACTTATTGGCTAAATAGGGTGGTTATGACCACTTGAAACAAAAATATGGTTAAAAGACTTGTGAAATGAGGCATTATTTGGAAAATACATCGAATAAAGACACATTAGAAAATTATAAAAAAAAGGAAATTGAGAGAAAAAAGGGGGGAGTCTTCAGAAGTTCTTGAAATTGTTTGTGGAGGAACTTTTGCAGAGAATTTTCAGGAACCACAAATTCACTTTATACTTTTTGTTTTTAGTTTTATTGTGAGAGTTAAGAGTGTTGTAAGAGAGAAGAGATTCAAAGGAACTTCAAGAGTTTGGTGGAGAATTTAAGATAAGTTTTTATCTTTGTTTTAAAACTACTTTTGGTTTTAATTAAGATTTCTTACTGGTTTAACAATGATTTCAAATTTTAAACTAAAGTGTGGTTTTGATTTCTCCATAGATTCTGAGTATTTTTCTTTATCTTTCTCTTTACAATGATAAGTAGTTAAAGTGTTGGATGGAAGTTGTGGAGAGTATTGAACTTTAATATTGGAAGAAGTTGTGATGATTTAATTCCAAGTACTTCATTTACTTCTTGATCTGGCTCATCTAGACGTTAAAATTTGTTGTGAGAACATGTAAAGAACGGGCTGATATTGTCTCAGTCAATAATTGGAAAGAATCACATGAGCTTGTATGAATGAGAATGTAAATCATATGATTTAGTGCAAATAAATAGGGAAATAATCTTTGAAGGGTGTAGAGTTAGAGAACTTTAGAGTGGCAGGCTAAAGCCCCCAACTTGGTTTATTGTTTTAGGTTTTGATACGAGATGTTAGCCTCCAGGTGGAGAGAATCAAGGAAACTCTAGAGTGAGAGCTCGTATCTTCCTTGCCTAGCTGGTCCTCAAAACTATTTAAACTTTAAATAGTTGATGTTCTTTATAGCATCTCTAGTAAGGGTAAGGAATGATATTGCTCCTATTAGGCCCAACACAATTTGAATACTTCCATAATAGAATTCCTATACTTATTACTGATTCATGATAAGGAGAAATATATTTCATATTCAGTACTTTTCTTTTACATAAACTCAAGTTATATTTAGAAGTTGTTTATGTTTTGTCAAAATATCAAAAATACCAAAAATAATTTAATTTTAATTACTATAAAAGCATCTTTAGTTTAAGTAATTGTGTTTTTGAAATAGAATGTTTGTTATTTAAAAGTGCATATTGTGAATTCTCCCTGTGGGTTTGATATTCAGGGTTTAATCAGAAAGTCCTATATTACTTGATTACAATACATATACTTGTGTAGTATCCCAACATATATTAATTTAAAAAGTTAAATTTTTATTTTCTCTAGGATCAAGTTTTTGGTACTGATGCAAAGTATGGAAATATAAGTGAAAAATATAATCAAATACATTCTTATACTGTTGCATATAAACAGTCGGGATCACACTACAACGGGTTTTTGAATACTACAATGAAGTTCATCCACCGTAAGGTTTGCATAATCTCTTAAAGGTGTAAAATCTTCAACATTTTTATTATTTTGATTTGTCGTTTCTTGAAATTTTTTTTTTTCAAAAATTTTTTAATTTTTTAATTTTCTAATAGTTATTTCTAGTTCAGAATCGTAGGGCAGAAGTCCTGTAGAACCTGAACAACACTTACATTACTATGAAACACATAAAATAATATAAGAAAACACAAACAAGAACTTTATATTAAAGAACACTATAATATTCCTATAATAAATCTTAAAATTTAAATAAGACATTATAAAAATAAAAATTTTGCTTTCTAAAAATTTCTTGAAAAATTTTACAATACTCGTTAATTTTCCCCGTCAACAACACCAAAAACATGGTCCCAATTCTATTTATAGATATCAATGTGATGCATGCGATTCTATGCTTAATTTCCTTAATTATAATTCTTAACTTGCAACAAAGCAAAAAACTTGATCCCAAGCAAAAACTAGGTAAATTTCTAATTTCAAAGCAAGTAAGAATACATTTATAATATTGAATATGGGATATTACGCAAGTATACATTTCATTATCAAGTAACATAGGACCTTTTGATTAAGCCCCGAATATCAAACCCATAGGGAAATAGAAGCAATAATAGTAACATTAGCAAAAAATAGTATCATGAATCAGTAACTAGTATATGAATTTTATTGTGGAAGTATTCTAGTTGTGTTGTGTCAAGTAGGAGCAATAATATTCTTTACCCTTACTAGGGATACTATAAAGAACATTAACAAATCTTTAGTTTGAATAGTCTTGAAGACGGGTTAAGTAGAGAAGATACTAGCTTTCACTCTAGAGTTACTTATTCTCCCTCCACCTGGGGGCTAACATCTCATATCAAAACCTAAAACTATAAATCAAATTTGGGGCTTTAGTCTGTCACTCTAAAGACCTCTAATTGTACACCCTTCAAAGTTTATTTCCCTATTTATTTGTAATCAACTCCATGAACTACATTCTCATCCATAAAATCAAATGTGATTCTTACCTTTTGTTGACAGAGACAATACCATCTCAGATCTTACATGTTCTCATAATAGATATTAACATCTTAGTTGGTCAAACCAAGAAGTAAATGAAGTACAAGGTTTAAAATCATCACAACTTCCAACATTAAAGTTTAATACGTTACACAACTTCTCTTCAATACTTAATCACTTATCATTTTAAGGAAAAAGATAAAAGAAAACCACTCAGAATTCATGGAGAAAAAATTCATGGAGAAAACATCCACACTTGATTTTAAAAGTAGAAATCATGCACACAAACAAGAAGTCTAATTTAAAACTAAATGTAGTCACAAAGATAAACACTTATCTCAAATCCTCTCCACCAAATGCCTTGAAGTTCCTTTAAATCTCTTCTTTCACTCACAATAAAAACTAAAACTCAAAATAAAAAGAAAAAAAGTGGTCGATTGTAGTTACTCTGGATGGATGGATGATGATTGGCTCTTCTTCCTTGGATGATCCAAGTCTTCTTCCATAAAATCCAAAAGGTACCTTGGTGTCTATTCAAAATGTGTCTCCATTCAATGAATCTTCTAGAAGTTGCCTCCTTTGAAAAGCCAATTGAATGAATTTTCGTGTCCATTAACTATTTCCCACGTTTTCACCAAGGGTTGCTTCAAACTCCTCTTTAAAAATTAGTTCAAATTCAATGAATTATCAAATAACTACTTCTGGTTTTTAAGCGTGGGTTATTTTGGCACCTGTCCTGCACGCTTAGGTGCCTCAGTTCATTTTTGCACCTTCTTGATTTTATCTCCAAATTTCATCCTTTTTCATTCCTTTTACTATTTTTCCTTCATTTTATTGTAACTAAAAGAAAAAAAATACCTTTCATACGCAATATCTAAAATATAGGTATAAAAATGTGTACATAAAGACCATATATTTTAGGTGTATCAAGATACTGTTCAACTTTCCCACTCTTAGCACACATAAGCATTATTAACGTCGTCCTTACTACCAACACCAAAAAACTTGTACTAGCTTGATAATCCATATGTGGCATTTCAAGTATCCCTAATTGTTAGAAGGATCCAAGTGTAAAGATCATGATCAGATACCAAAACATTGGGTTTAACTGTAAGTTAAGTTTTAATGGGCATTTCATTAGTTGATTTAATTAAAAAAATTGGCTTAGATCATATCTTGGTATATCCTTATGCTTAAGGATTATTTTTATTCAACATATTGAAGTAAGTCTAAGTGACCTATAAGATATCCAAGGTCTTACAAGGGTGTTCGAAGAATCACTTTGAACAACCTTAGAACCTCTTGGGTTATCTCAAGTTCTTTTTTATCCTACTATGTGTCGGCGCTATTTTTGGTTGGAGGAGTTGCCCGTAAGAAGCTATTGGCCATCGGAATCAAAATCCCGTCGCCCGCTTTGGAAGGACGTTTTAATTTACCTATTTATTTAGTTTTAGAAAAATATGAAATCAAACTGACCCCATATTTTTCATAGTTTAAATGAAAGAGCGTTGTACCCTAAATTCTGTATCTATCCCGAAGGATCAACACAAGACTTGAGGATGAGGCTCGATCAAATAAATTAAGGAATATATGACATCCATTTAGTCGACAAAATTTTTGTATTTGCCAACAAGTTTCCCTATTTAATATAAAAAATTAAATAGGGTTTATATTAAGTTGGGTTCGGACATGCTTCCTATAAGGGCAAGCCCCTATAGTTAGTTACATCTTAAATGACCAAAGTCATTTAAGAAGTCTCTTGATAAAAATCAAGAAATATTATCTTCAAGGAATTTCAAAGGGTAAGACTTTTTAATGAGATCGAACGCAGAGGTGTGAAAGGGGATTGGTTCAAATTTGAAACAATTTGTTGTAGAGTCCAAAGAAGGAAGAACTAGAGGATGTCATGGATCTAGAGGAGGACCCCGTTGACTTCCCAAGCTATCCTAATGTTTGGCTTCATTTTTGAGGAGAAATATTTAGGTGTTTCATCATGTCAATTTTATTAGTTAGGGCTTACATTCGAGTGAAACTATCACACAAATAACCTCGAAGATGAGAGCATTTAGGTCGTGACAAACAAGGACCTAAGAATGCTACTAAGAATCCTACGGCGAGTTAGGGCTTATATTGTATAGCAGGGCTATAAAAAGGCCTAAAGATAAGATTAGGATTTTAGTTGCATATACAAGAAACCTCGAAGTCCTATGGCTTTTTTGCTTAAGTCTAACGAAGGAAGATTGATTTAGCTAGGGAAGACAGGTTTTGTTGTTGAAGATGGTCGTGCTGCCCACCATGCTAGCTCCAAGCTCCTTGCCGCGACGAGTTTGAGTTTTCTAGTGTGTCAAGTTATGATGTCAAATCAGGTGGCCCTATGGTTGTAGTTCTTTAAATTTTATGGGGGCATGTTAAAATATCTTAAAGCGACACCGGTTAGGATTTTGCGGTTCCCTCATTCTGGTACAACTATTTTCTATTAGATTCACTTAGTCCAAATGAATTTACTAAACTCAACTTAATGAGTTCCATAATTTCATTTAGACCGTGGGAAGCATCGTTAGCAACCGTAGGTTACCTTC
>NW_018224877.1:50967-65699 GCF_001263595.1 Phalaenopsis equestris | reverse complement strand
AAGAAAGACAACGCTGAAAACTGTAAAAGCGTACCTGACGAGTCTTCTCGTTCCACCACCTGAAACTCAAAATGCATGTCAGGACAATTTATATGAAGCAAGGAAGTAAAATTTTGATGACTTACCTAACCCTAAGTCATATCTTGGTGGGTCCTTAGGGGTTTAATTAAGGACAATTTTGTCAAGCAAAACATATTAAGTTTAGTAGTTCTCCGAGGTATCCAACAGATCTAGAGAAAGAAGCAGGGTCGTGGTACTCTCTCTCCGAGGTATCCAACAGATCTCGAGAAAGAAGCAGGGTCGTGGTACTCTCTTGCTGTCGGGTAAAAAATCCAGAGCTCTTTTAAACTTGTTATGTTGCTTAATAATTCATTCTGTAAACACCCTTAGTGCTAAGTGAGCATTGATGACTCAATTATCCCTAAGAATAGGGTAATTATCACTCGTGATTCAATTTAAGAATTATGTGGGTGAAGACCCTTAAAGAGGCAAGCTTAAGAGACTTAACCAAATTTTGACTTGGGCTTATAGTGTTTAAAAGTTGTTTTAATGATGTTTACTTTTCTAACCCCTTTTTAAATGAAACTTGATTTAGCCTAAATCACTACTAAGCCCTTAAGACTTTGGTGAGTGTCTTAGTCATTGCAAATGAAATTAACTTATAAGTGATGGTGATGATTCATGTTTTTTTGTTTTTTTGTTCATCAAATAGGGGTATTAAATTAGTGAGTTATTAACACCCAAAATCATACCCCTAAATCTAGAATCATTTAATTGGCTAGACTCCCAAATTTATGTAATTTAAGGAAATTGCAAATTTATCCTTTTTAATTAGGACAAGTGAGGTTAGTTTCTACCAGTTAACCCCTTGTGTTTCAAACATCCAAATATGTTAATTAGAATCAAATATTTCCCATTTTCCTTTTTAAAATTAGGTCTAAATGTTAATTAAGGCTAAATTTCCAAAATTACACATTTTCCCCTAAGGGTCTATCACTTCATAATTCATCAAACTTAATCCAAATGACTTTGGAATTTTTATCCTACCCCACTCATGGGTCAATTGAGATATTAGAGGAGAAAGTGTGATTTTTCAAAATTTAATTTATCCATATAGTTATTTTCATGCAAAATTGGTATTTTTCAAAGAAAATTTTTTAACTTGTCCAAAGATGAAGCCTAATCACTTGAAATTTTTACTAGAGCTAGACAAGAGAAGGCTTTGGACCAAATTTCCTGATTTTTTGAATTTTATTTGAATTTTAAGAATTATTTTAATTTCTCGAGTATTTATTAAATATAAATTATTTTAAATGGGGAAAATAAAGTTTTGTATTTTTGAAAAAAATCTTTGTAAGGTTAGAGAACCTAAAGAAGAAAATTTTATTTTTTTTCTGAGTTTTATTTGATTTATTGGAACTATTTTAATGAAAATCCATGTTTAGCCTTTAAAAATTATTTGTAAGCTTGAAATTACAATATCTTTATTTAGAAAATCAGAGAAAATATCTCAATTATTCTTAAGTACTTAGGAAGCAATTCAGATTATTTCTATGAATTTTATTATTTTTTTAATTTTTATTGATTTTTAATTATTTTAAATATTTAATATGGGCTCAAAAATCAAGTTTTTATTTTAAACACCATTTTATTTTTAGAAAATACCCTAATCATAGAGAACTCAAAAAACAAGTTTTTGTAAATTTTTGAGTTATATTTTGATTTATAAGAAATGATTTAAGAGCTAAAATGATATTTATCTTTAAAAATCAACAAGCCATCAAATGAACTCAAAATTCTTTGAAATTTTCATGGTGAGTTCTCTGGATTCTAAGCAACAGATCATAAATCACAATGTAGATAAAAAATCAAGTCATTTTGTTATTTGTATTTTTCAAAATTAATTATCTTAGTGATTTAGAGTTTGTGAATATTAGGTGTATTTTGAATGACTTGGCTCATGAGAAATTTTCCTAAAGGTTCTCTGGTCATCATAAACCTTCCAAAAATTTCTTGGATTTCTCTAAGCAACATGCTAATTTCCATGATTAATTTAAGCAAATAGTGCACATAAAATTGAAAAATATGATTCTCTGTCTATGGACCTCCTCTGACTTTGGAAAAATCATGAAATTTTCCTTCTGACAGAGGCTACAACATTTCAAAAATCCAAGCTATGATGAAATGCCTATATGCATGGAGAATCAAAATGTTCCTAACCCTAATGGATTTTTAAAAAATAAAACATGCATCAAATGGAGATAAAATCCACATTATTCTCCTCTGTTCACTAAGTAAGTGAGTATTTTTATTGTTATTTTTTGATTTTTCTACACCAAGATATGGATTTTTGAAGTTAAGGGATATTTTCTGAATTATTTAAATCCCTATTTATCTATTTAAATGCACAGAACCACATCATCCTACAGCAACTCCGAAGCTCCTCATGACGTGCTCCCATTTGACACCGCCATCCACCTCAGCGTTGACTCAGCTCGCAGTTTATGTTCCGAAGCACTGTTCGACTTGATCTTGACCATCCATCTGATACACACCCGATCAAACGTAGATCGAACGGCACTTCGTCATTGTCTCTGATAGCCTAGCCTGAGAACCGTCCATCTTCTAAGCTTGATATCTCCCTTATTTCCAACAAAATTAAATTCCCAACAAAATTAAATGAATTTTTTTAAAAATGCTCGTCTAGACTAGAGGAACATATCCATATGGCTATGATTCCATAAAATTAACTCAAAACAAATTGAGAGTTCAAATAGCCTCGAAAGGAGGAGAAGTTTTATACCTTGGCTCTAAGAAGTGGAGCTTCAATCAGAGGTCCTTGGTACGTTTGTTGGAGTCCAAGGAGGATAGGGATTGAGCCTCTGGTCTTGGTGAAATTCCTAGACCCAAATTCGACCAAGGCCGATTTCAGGTGTTGGTCTAGAGCTATGCTAGAGTTGATTTCAGAGGGTAATTTGATGGGGCTTTAGATTCTCTTGCTATTGTGAATGTGTGGGCACATGTAATTGGAGTGGTGGATTCTTAAGGGATTTCTTATTTCTGTCCTAATTTTTAAGCTCAAAATTAAGGTTACACAAGGGGAGTCAGGGCAATGGAGTGATTGGAATGAGCTGTGTAGGTTTCAAGGAAGCTCAATGAATGATTTGGAGGTCTCTCTCTAAGAAAATTTCAACACTCCTTCCATGTTCGTGGAGGTGAGTTTTTATAAAAATGGCTAAAAGGTGGCTCTCAGGGCCAATGTTTGGGTGAATTGTGTTTCTTAGGTTGAGGGTAGAGGAGCTCTATCAATTAATTTGAGCGAGGTGGCCTCTGGCTTCTATTTGAGTGAAATTTAAGAGGGGGTGGCCCTCGGTTTTAGATTTTTTGGTGACTAGGCCATCTGGCCATGGCAGGGGGAGGTGGCTAGGAGCTCTGGGAACCCAAGGGAATATGTCACAGCAATTTGATGGGCTGAGGTTTAGTTTTGGCAAAAATATCTTAAGCCTAAGAAAATATGGAAAACATATCCCTTAATTTAGTGGACTTTTGTTCCATGGCTTAGCTTAGGTGGTTTTTAAGAGGTTTAGGCTGGCCACTAGGGACCAACTAATGGCTATGGAGTCATTAATTTGGTGAATTTAGGGTAGTTAGGCCATCTTTAGTTCATGGGTTCAATGTGGGTTCAAGTGATCAAAGCTTGGGTTTGGGCTAAGCTAGCCTTGTAAATTTTCTCAATTGATTGATCAACATTATGTAGATGATTTTTACAAAGATTTTTTTGTGAAGAATTGAAATGATTTTGAGTTCAACTGGAGGGTCAATTTGAAGGATTTTTGAAATTTGGTCAATTTGGGCATGTTGGGCTAGACATGGGTCTAGGTTGGGTTAGCATTGGGCAAAGTCCAAATTGAATGGTTCAAATGATCAAGAGAGATGTTGTGAAGATTTTTCATGAAGGAATATAGTGGAAATTTTGGGGCCAAAGTCATCAATTTGGTGAGATTTTGAGACAGCCAATTTGGGGCAAATTTAGGGCTCTTTGGACTTAGGTTGAAATCAACGTGAAATTGAGGCTTCACCAAGGCCAGGCTAATTGAAGGTCAAGTTTGATGTATGAGAATATTATGAAGGTTTTTTAACACAAATTGTGGCAAGTTGAGTTGGCCATGGATTCAATTTGGTGGAACCAAGTTATGGGGCCAAAATTGGGGTTTTGTTCAAAATCAAAATTGGGCTTAATTGATGGAATAATTGGGCATGAATTTGGTCTAGATTTGTCATATCAAGAGTTAATTTGAGTTTAGAATTGAAATTATTTGAGTTTAGAATTGAAAATCAAGAGTTAATTTGAGTTTAGAATTGAAATTGTGATAAATTGAGACCAATTTGATAAACATTTGAGGTGATTTGGGGAAAATATTGGTCTTCAAAGGGTAATTTGGGGGGTTTTGATCAAAGATGGTCAAACTGGCCAAATTGGATCATGTGATAGTTGAGAAAAATGAAAGTGAGAATATTTGGGAGGTTTGGGAATTTTTGAAATTTTTTAGAATTTTTGGAATTTTAGGGTAAGGAGGGGTATTTTGGTAATTTGGCCAATTTTGGCGATTTTGGATAGTTTGGGTGTTTTGGTGATTTTGGGTAGTTTGGATGTTTTCAAGGTGTTTGAAATGATTTTTGAACCAACTTGGGTATTTTGGGTAAATTTGGAATTTTGGCCAAATTTGGGGTCCCAAGGGTATCTAGGTAATTTGGGGGAATTTAGGGGCAAAAGGCTAGGTTGGGTATCTTGGTAGAGTTGAGGTACCAATCACTATTCATAAGCAATGGACCAATGGAAACCCCATTTTGGGTCCTTTATGTAGTGGTCTTAGCCAAATCCTAGCCTAGGGCTAGTGGGTTTAGGGGACCACCTACATGAGTCTCTCAAAAGTATCAAGGGATCAAAGCCTAGAAGCTTTAGGGTTGTCAGTGGTTGTGAGTGCAAGTATGTGCCTTAAGCTCTAGACCAACACCACCCAGGGTTAACCTAAGGTCCAGCAGTCC
The DNA here is from genome assembly GCF_001263595.1 of Phalaenopsis equestris. NCBI lineage: Eukaryota > Viridiplantae > Streptophyta > Magnoliopsida > Asparagales > Orchidaceae > Phalaenopsis > Phalaenopsis equestris. The sequence continues at coordinate 60,653 of NW_018224877.1, read as the reverse complement.
TAAGGGTGGCTCTCCTTGAGCTCCCCTATAATGACCCCACCTACTAAGTGCTAGAAGTTAGGATCGACATGTAGAACTTCAAGTTGAGTAGAGAAGAGGGTAGAATTTCTGATCGTGATGTCTCTTTTCTAGTTTTCTAAGAATAGTCAATAGGAAAGTCCTATGGCTAGACCTTAGGCTACTAAAGATGAAAAAGTAAACCTCAATCAAAAGTGAGGTCAATAAATGGACCCCCAATAGGTATGGTGTGCTGGGCAAACACCCCGCATGTATTGGCGTTGACCGAAGAGATCAACAAAAACTAATACAAACTCCTAAGTCAACAAACCCGGAAGTATGTGTAGAGTTGTGTGTGTGATTTGTTTCTACTGGGAAATTAGCAGGTGATCGTCTGATTAAAATCAAGGAATAGGGAGTCTCGCTGGGGATCGAAGAGTGAATTTCGAGTTATGAAATTTCAGGTATATATAAAGGATGGGAGTCAGCATGTAAGTGCTGACCCTAGGGTGGGAATTGAAATTTGGGTATAAATCCCTCCATTTAAGGTGGTCTTAAAACTAGTTTCAAAAGATGAGAATAGGATTGTGTGGGAGGACGGAATCGAGATTGAAAGCACTGAGGCTCACATCCAACTCAAAAGACAGAAAGAAAGAAAGAACTGTACTTGTTTGAGTCACCACTGGGAGTTATATTTGAACTGACATGTGAAAAGGAGAATATATATGTCACATTAGGAAGGAAAACACTGAGACTCACATCTAACCCAAGAGATGAAGAAAATATCTGCTACATTGAGGAGGAAAGCTCTAGGACTCACATCCAACTCAAGAGATGACGAAGAAAATATCTACTACATAGAGGAGGAAAGCTCTAGGACTCACATCCAACTCAAGAGACAGCATGGAAATATATAGATCACGTTAGGAAGGAAAGCAATGGGACTCACATCCAACCTAATAGGTGACGTGGAAAATGTCTACTACATTGAGGAGGAAAGCTCTGGGACTCACATCCAAACCAAGTGGTAGTGGGAAAATATATCGATCACGTTAGGAAGGAAAGCACTGGGACTCACATCCAACCTAAGAGGTGACTAGGAAAATATTTCCTACATTGAGGAGGAAAGCTCTGGGACTCACATCCAACTCAAGTGGTGGCGGGAAAATATATCGATCATGTTAGGAAGGAAAGCAGTGGGACTCACATCCAACCTAAGAGGTGACGAGAAAAATATCTACTACTTTGAGGAGGAAACCTCAGGGACTCACATCCAACCCAAGTGGTAGTGGGAAAATATATCGATCACGTTAGGAAGGAAAGCACTGGGACTCACATCCAACCTAAGAGGTGACGAGGAAAATATCTGCTACATTGAGGAGGAAAGCTCTATGGCTCACATCCAACCAAAGTGGTAGCCGGAAAATATATCGATCACGTTAGGAAGGAAAGTACTGGGACTTACATCCAACCTAAGAGGTGACGAGGAAATTATCTACAACATTAAGGAGGAAAGTTCTGGGACTCACATCCAACCCAAGTGGTAGTGGGAAAATATATCGATCATATTAGGAAGGAAAACACTGAGACTCATGACCCAAGGAAAATATGTTGAGACTTTCATATCTATTTTATACTATTTTTGATGATATTGCACTTTAAAGAAAGGTATTCTTGATGTTTTGTTGCACGAATGATGAATTAGGGTCATTGGATCAAAAAGTCAAAAATATGCAAAAAGGAGAGAATTTGGAGAGAAAAGGACCAAAATGTGGAGATTTGAACAAGACCACCGACTGCGCCCTCGACCCCGCCAAAGGCGAGTTTTTCCCGAGGCTACAGGACAAAATTCTCCAAAAGTTCATCGACCGTGCCCTCGAGACTGCCGATCGGTTATGCCAAAGCAGGCTTTGGATAAGGCCAAATTTTGATGGGATTCTTAGGCAACTCTTGGGAAAGCTCATCCACAACTTTAATAGACTATTTTGGCCAAAAATTGGAGAAGAGAAAAATAGTGGAGAGAGTCTAGGAGGTGCTAGAGAGAGTTCATAGAGGTTTGAAAGGGTTCAATATTGTGAGGAACTCTTTGAGAGATTGTAAGAGTGGAGGGAAAGTGAGAGATTTCTTCCTCCTTGCTGCTTTGAAGAAGAATTCTGTGTGCTGTAAAGAAAGGAAGAGGTTCAGAGGAACTTTGAGGAGTGTTCTTTGGGAGAAATTAGAGATAAGTTATTTACTTGTTGTAGTTTGTATGACTTTGATTTTATATATGAATTTCAAGTTTTGTTATGTTTTCCCTATGAAATCGGAGTAGTTTTCTGTCTTTCTCCTAATCTTGAGATTTGTGAAATGGTGATTTGAATTTGTGAAGCCATAAAAATGTTTAAGAAATTGTGATGATCTTTTCACTTCGATCTTAATTTACTTTCAATCTGGCTAATTGATTTGTTAAAATATGTTGAGTTTTACAACTAAAGTGAAGATTACATCCAAGATTCAGGGAGGTCAAAGCCCTTGGATGTTAGGTGCAAATAATTATGGAAATAATATTATCGGGTGTAGAATTGGAGATTTTAGAGTGACAGACTAAAATCCACAATTCGGTCCTATCATTTAGGTCTTGAAGTGTAGATGTTAGCCCTCGGGTGAAGGGAACGTGGGAGCTACGAAGTGAGAGCCGGTATCCTCCCAGCCTAGCCGCAAATTCAGTAAACAAGTGTAGGATTAGTCAATGTTCTTTATGCCTGGACCAAAGGGTAAAGAATATGTATGCTCCTATTTGGCATAAAATAAATTGAACTAATTCACTTTATCCACTCACTATAATTTCTTGGAAAGGAGAATGATGCTTTCATATATATTGAATATCACAATTAAACCCTCATTAATATCATTAGTTTTTTAATCGTTATTAAAACTTCATATTTTTTCAATTACCTATTAGTGACAGATAAGCAAATTGAACTTTGTTGTTATGATTGAAGTATTGCTTTTCGAAAATCTTAGTTCGTAGTTCTAAACCACTTCCTGTGGGGTCGATATCTAGGACTCCATTAGAGCCTTATATTACTTGAGCGATGCGTATACTTGTGTTGATAAGTGTGACTTTACAATTATTGAATAATTATTTCATCCATTTTTATCTTATATTTTGAGCATACAAAAAGTCGTTGTCAACACACATCCAACCCAAGAGGTGATTAGGAAAATATCTGCTACATTGAGGAGGAAAGCTCAGGGACTCACATTCAACCGAAGTGGTAGAGGGAAAATATAGATCAAGTTAGGAAGGAAAGCACTGGGACTCACATCCAACCTAAGAGGTGACGAGGAAAATATCGCCAACATTGAGGAGGAAAGCTCCGAGACTCACATCCAACCCAAGTGGTAGCAGGAAAATATATCGATCACGTTAGGAAGAGAAGCACTATGACTCACATCCAACCTAAGAGAAATTGAGAAGGAAAGCTCTGGGACTCACATTCTACCCAAGTGGTAACGGGAAAATATATTGACCACGTTAGGAAGGAAAGCATTGGGACTCACATCCAACTAAAGACGTGATGAGGAAAATATCTGCTACATTGAGGAGGAAGGCTTTGTGACTCACATCCAACCCAAGTGGTTGCGGGAAAATATATCGATCACGTCAGGAAGAAAAGCACTGGGACTCACATCCAACCTAAGAGGTAGCGAGAAATATATCTTCTACATTGAGGAGGAAAGCTGTGAGACTCACATCCAACTCAAGAGGTAGCAGGAAAAGCATATCGATCACATTAGGATGGAAAGCAGTCGGACTCACATCCAACCTAAGAGGTCACAAGGAAAATATTTGCTACATTGAGGACGAAAGCTCTGGGACTCACATCCAACCCAAGTAGTAGCGAGAAAATATATTGATCACGTAAGGAAGGAAAGCACTGGACTCACATCCAACCTAAGAGGTGACGAGGAAAACATCTGCTACATTGAGGAGAAAAGCTCTGTGACTCACATCCAACTCAAGAGGTATCGGGAAAATATATCCGTCACGTTAGGAAGGAAAGCACTGGGACTCACATCCAACCTAAGAGGTGATGAGAAAAATATCTGCTACATTGAGGAGGAAAGCTCTGGGACTCACCTCCATGATAGCGGGAAAATATATCGATCACGTTAGGAAGGAAAGCACTGGGACTCACATCCAACCTAAGAGGTGATGAGGAAAATATCTGCTACATTGAGGATGAAAGCTCTAGGACTCACATCCAACTCAAGAGGTAGCGGGAAAATTATATCGATCACGTTAGGAAGAAGCACTTGAACTCACATCCAACTTAAGAGGCGACGAGGAAAATATCTTCTAAATTGAGGTGGAAAGCTCTGGGGCTTACATCCAACCCAAGTGGTAGCAGGAAAATATATCGATCACATTAGGAAAGAAAGCACTGGGACTCACATCCAACCTAAGAGGTAGCGAGAAAATATATCAATCACGTTAGGAAGGAAAGCACTGGGACTCACATCCAATCCAATATGTGACGAAGAAAATATCTGCTACATTAAGAAGGAAAGCTCTGGGACTCACATCCAACCCAAGTGGTTGCAGGAAAATATATAGATCACGTTATGAAGGAAAGTGCTGGGACTCACATCCAACTCAAGAGGTGACGAGGAAAAATATATCTCCTTATGCAGAAAATATGCAGATTCAAATGTGTAAATTCATGGTGAATGTGTGAATAGAATATGAAAACCTGTGAAGAACTCGAAAATTAGGTATTGATTCAAAAATGAGAATTAAAATTTAGGTATCAATCTCGAAAAGAGAGTCGGAAGTTAGGGACCGACCTCGAATATAGTGAATCAGAAACATAAGATTAATTCAAATATGTGAGAATTGAAATATTAGGACAATTCTCAGAAGAGAGTGTCGGAATTTAGGTGCCGACCTGGAATATGGTGAATCAGAAACATAGGACTGATTTGAATATGTGAGAAATAAGGACAATTCTCAGAAGAGAGTGTCGGAATTTAGGTGCCGACCTGGAATATGGTGAATCAGAAACATAGGACTGATTTGAATATGTGAGAAATAAAATTTAGGTATCAATTCTCGAAAGAGTTTGTTGTGTTGAATTTGCAGAAATGTGTTATGTGAAAAGGTTGATTTTGTTGAATATGGTTTGTAGAGTTTTGTGAGGCTTTGTGTAGAATGTGAAATCCCACGGGGATGTTAAGAGAGTTAATGCAGATAAAGATGGTTGTGCTACGCGCATAAAGAGTAATAAACTCTGAAACCGAGAGGATCCACTCAACAGATTCATTTTTTTTTCTTGTTGTCTTTATCACATTTAATTTTTCAAAATATGTCTTTAAAATTTTAATTTTAATTGGTTGATTTTCAAAAGAAATTTATTTTGTTGTTTATTCATTTGTGATTATTTTTATTTGAATTTATATTTTTGTTAAAGATCTGTTGTTTCGTTCTTCGTTCATTGAAATTCTGAACCAACGCATGGTTCGTGGCTTCCATCCATCGTACAGAAAAGGCAACTGACAAAAAGGCACATTTCTGAGAGAAATTTTCATTAATCTGCTCCAATCAAAATATCACAGATCAAATATAGGCTGATGCCTCAAAAAGATACAATATATAATCCATATCAAAGTACATCCAGAACATCTCATGCCATGTATACATTGTAGATTGCGTATGTGTAATACATATCATGTTGTTGTAACAAACAATGAACCATCTGACCATCTATATCAGATATGATGAGTTCCTGATTGAGCCAACCTTCTAAGCCAAGCTCCAGGACAAGAGTTCTGACAAGAGGTCCCTTCGCATGTACTTAGAGGTGCAACCCTCTCATAGCTCATACGACAGTAGTTCTTCTAGCTCCTCTAGCTCCAGGTCTGGTTGGAATCTATATGGTGCTTTGTTGTCGTCCATTCTACGGAAGGTTATGGACACCCTATGGTGTCGCACCCCTGGAATACAATGCTTGGCGACATCTGTCACGTTTCCTTTCAGAACTAAAACTGAACCAACTGGCAATGGAATCTCCACGGCTCCTCTGAACTTGCCAGGGCCGACAATATCAATCTCTTTCCTAAATAATACATTGCTTTTGCTCTTGAATGAGACCGTGTGAATGAGACCGTGCAAAAGGCAAAAGGGCCTCACAAAATCATGGTGGTTTATATGGGGAGGGATGCAATCTCCCTCATCATAGATGTTGATTATACAACTATTCGGGATGCAGGTAGCTGGCTGTATGTTCCATCTAACCATCTTTTAGCTCAGAAGGTAGAAGATCCACCTCGTCATATCTAAGTATACCCAGGGGGATCCCTTTCCTATATTCGACAAAGTTATAGTAGCAACCACACTAGATGGTTATCCAGCCTTTCCCGTGCATCCATTTCTGCGACTCTAAGTAAGTTTTCTTTATTAGTAGACCAGCTCAACCTCTATCTCTCAAGTCAAATACACAGTCAAGAATTCTTCTTTCATCATTTTTGTAGAAAGCTCCTATATACAGCTCCAGGCCTTCCAGTATGTTGACGAATCTTCCTTGGATTTCTTCATTAAATTCAAATTCTCTTTTATTAATCTTGCTTATTTTGTAGTACTCCATCATACTAGGAGTCGGTAGCTGTCACAGGCGTTCCTCCATCTGAACATCGGTAAGAACCCAAACTGGTGCTGGCTGATATGAAACATGAGATTTGGTATCTAGAGGGATGTGCGACCCCGGGCTCCATGGTATATACTAATCTGTCCCTAGTGGGATGTATGACTCATCCATAAAAAATTCTGGAGTCTGAGATCCATTGGTGGTGGAGGTGTACTCTTCCAATGTATTGAAGCATCGTAAATGCAGAACATTGCAATCCCGACATTCTACAAATGCCCTTGTGGCTGACGTCCCTGCAGGTATCTTGGCGTTGCACAGGCAACCCGTGCATAAAACATCTGAAGTTGAAGGTGTCTCTGGCTCTGTGATGAACCCTGATTCTTCATCTATGGCGGGTAGGCTAGAAGAAGTTTCTTTCATGTTTGGCTCATTGATATGCCCCTTAGAAATAGGGGTGAGTAAATTGTTTGTTTCTCTCTAATGTTTGTGTTCTTCTCGTAGAAAAGCCCTCTATTTTCTGCGGCTTGAGTTTCTGTGTTGCATTCTACTAAGCGAAGCATCTGACCATCATTTGTTATTGGCAGCTACTAGGCCTCCGGCTGGTGTAGCTATCATGGATGACAGGCGGCTGGGCCCCTCTATCGAATCTTGCTCTATTATCACGTTCTTGCCTTTATATGATGCATTATCTTTGGCGGTCACCCTCAGTAGTGAAAGCAATCTCACTTTTTTTCTGTAGCTAACGACATTCATCAGAGGACCTTTGTATTCCATGTCAACTTGGTTAAAGTCCATGTTGAAGTCTATGGTACCGCCCTACAACGTCATTTCCTCATTCAATGCGAGGCTCCAGTCATTCTTGAAAGCGAATATCACCCTCTTTCCCAACATTTTCTATATACGACAGGAAAAATGTTAGTGGACGAAACTTGGCATGAACGAGAACGAAACAAAGTATTTATTAAAGTAGCATTTAGTTTGTTTTGGTGAAGAGAATTGTTTATTTTATGTATGAATTTTGTTTAATTTTGTGGAACATTATACTCAAAAGTGTAAAGGAGAAAATTTAAAGTTTTTTTAATTTTTTTTCTAAAAATTATCATTATATTGAGGTCAATTATAAAATTTGGACCTGGTCATAGATATTTTGCCACATAGATAACCCCAAACAATCAAAGTTTCAAAGTTTCAAAGCAAGAAGATGCAAGCGGCATCAGGTTGCATAATAGGTTTTCAGATATCATTCATTTATTGGTAACATGGGTCTTTCGACCCGAAAGTCCATTAACTGGTAGGATCCTTCTGTGTAGACCTTTTCAACGACAAATGGTTCCTCCCAAGTTGGCTCGAATTTTTCACCTATTTTGTGGCGTGCAAGAATAGCCCTGTTGAGCACAAGTACAAGGTCACCAACTTTGAATGTCCTTGGACGGACCAATTTGTCATGGGGTTGTACCATCTTTGCCTAGCAAAGCTCCAAAAGTTGCTGTGCATTTACTCATTTTTGCTCGACACTTTTCAGTTCTTCAAGTCTGAGTTTTGCACTTTCTTCTGTTGTGAGTTGAGTGACAACGATGACTCTGAGAGACGATGTCTAGATTTCTAGCGATAGCACAGCCTTGGACCCATACACGAGCATATAAGGTGTACATTGAGTGGGAGTCCTAAACATCATTCGATGGCCCACAAGGCTTCTACTAGTTTGTTGTGCCAATCTCTTTTGTTTTCATCAAGTGTTTTTTTTTAAATCTGTACCAGTGTTTTGTTCAAGGCTTTAGCTAGATCATTTGCTCTGGGATAGTAAATCGTAGAGTATCTCTAATCTATCCCATGTCTCTTGACAAAATTATTGATCTTTGTGCCTCTAAAAGCTGTCCCATTGTCAGGAATTATTCTTTGCAGTACTCAGAAATGGTAGGCAATTTTGCTTTTAAAAAATTGAAGGACGTGTTGTGTCGTAACCTCACGTAACCTCACACTCACACAATGGTACTGCCTCTGCCCATTTAGAGAAGTAATCTGTAGTGGTAAGTATAAATCTGTGTCCTTTGGAAGATGGAGGGTCTTACGGACATATTATGTTTTTTCTCCAACACTCGAATGACCATGAGACAACGGTTGGGTGTAGCACATTCGGAGGCTAGTGTAAGACCACCCCATGCACTTGACATTTGTGACATTCTCTGGCTGTATCCATGCAGTCGGACATCATTGTTGGTCAATAATACCCGAGTCTTTTGATCTTCATTTTCATTTTTGGCCCTGACTGGTGAGCGCCACACAATCTGGCATGTACCTCTTTGACAATATTTTGTGCTTGGGCTCTGCTCAAACACCGTAGCCACATCTGATCAAATGATCTTCTGTATAGAACGTTTCCCATCAGGGTGTAAGACATAGCCCTTCTTGTGATGTGGTGAGCCTCAGACTTGTCTTCTGGCAGCTTTCTAGTATGCAACTATTCTATTAATGCCTTGCACCAATCTTCACTGATGTCTGCAACTGTATTTATTGCTTCTTCTTTTCCGAGCTTATGTAGAGTTTCAAGGGCGATCTGAGATAAGACTTGTCTTCCTTGCACTGTAATTTCAATGGAATCTTTCGGGGGATATGTCATTTTCTTATTAGCAAGTATTGTTAGAGCGTCCGTATGGGCATTTTCACCCCTGGGAATCCGGTAGAAAGTCACATCAGGAATCTGCTCCAAGAGCTTCATCATGTACTGATGGTATTCTGCTAACCTTAGTTTCAGAATTCTGTATTATCCAGCGACTTGCTTTGCTGATGACGAGTTGGGAGTCTCCATAGATGGCAATGTTCGTTATATCTGTTGAGATTGTCATTCCCAATCCGGTGATTAAAGCTTCATATTCTGCTTCATTTTTGGTGCATGGCTCTGTCAGGTGGTATGAGAACCTCAACATACTCTTATCTGGTGTGATAAAAATCAAACTAATCCCAGCTTTGCCTAGTATAACTTTGCCCGATCCTGTCTTTTTTGGCTAATGAAGCGTCATAGAAGTACATTTCCCAGCGTTGCACACTGGCAAATTCAATATGTAG
>NW_018224877.1:29253-50887 GCF_001263595.1 Phalaenopsis equestris | reverse complement strand
CGAGAAAGTCTGCTAGTGGAAAGTCTGCTAGTGTCTGTCCCTTGATAGCATGGAGGGGAATAAAAGTTATATCAAATTGTAATAAGATCATTGACCATCTTGCTAGACATCCAGAAAGTGTTGGTTGTTCATCAAATATTACAACATATTAACTTTCGAGATTAGGGTAATCTTATGAGAAAGCATGTAATGTCTAAGTTTTTTAGTGGCAAAAGTTAACGCTAGACCATACTTCTCAATAGGTGAATACCTTATTTTTGCTAGTATTAGGCAACAACTTAAGTAGTAGAGTGCATTTTCTTTACCCTCATCATTAATTTGGGCTAAGAGGGCTCCAAGAGAGTCATCTAAAGTCGCGGTATAAAGTATCAACGGTTTCCCTGGGATAGGGCTGCCAAGACAGGAAGTGTCATTAAATATTGTTTAACGTCCTCAAAGGCCCGCTGGCATTTCTCTTCCCAAACAAATTTGGTATCATTTTTAATTAATGCCTAGAAAGGCTGACACCTACCTGAGAGATTAGAGATAAAGCATCTCAGATATGTCAACTTCCCCTGGAAGGAACTTAGTTATTTTAAGGTTTTAGGAGGAGGCATTTCCAAGATAGTTTTAATTTTGTCTGGGTCGATCTTGATTCCCCAATGACGGATAACTAATCCCAGAAATTTCCTGGAGGTAACACCAAAGGCACAATTTAAGGGATTCATTTTAAGGTCATATCGTCGTAACCGTTCAAACACGATCCTCAAATCATACAAATGGTCTATTTTTTGTTTACTTTTGATGACCAAATCATCCACGTAGCATTCTACTTGGTTGTGAATAAGGTCGTCAAAAATTTTTGTCATTGCTCGTTGATATGTTGCTCTGGCGTTCTTTAGGCCAAACGACATCACTATGTAGCAGAAAATTCCAATCAGTGTTTTGAAGGCTATAAGTGCTGCATCCTTGGGAGCCATCTTGATTTGATTGTATCCCGACGATCCGTCCATGAAGGATAAAATTTCGTGTGTTGAAGCGATATCCACCATCATCTTTGGTATAGGTAGTGGAAACTCATCTTTTAGAAATGCCTTGTTCAAATCTCTAAAGTCGACACAAACATGGATTTGTCCATTTTTCTTTCTAAGTGGTACAATGTAAGCCAACCATGTGGGGTACTGTTCTTCTTTTACAAAGTTGGCGTCTATTAATTTCTTCACCTCGGCGATGACTTGTTGTTCTATTTCAAGGTGCATTCTCTTGGGAGCTTGTTTACTGGGGTTATATTCTTGTCCACCCCGAGTTTATGAACTGCAACCTCTGCTGACAGTCCTGGCATTTCATAGTAGCTCCATACGAAGCAATCTTTGAATTATGTTAACAGTTTGATCAATTCTGTAGATTCTTCATCATTGAGTAGAGAACTTATAAATGTAGGTTGGGGTTGTTCTTCAGTCCAGAGGTTAATCTCTTTTAATTCATCAATGGTAGATTTAATTTCTTCCTCAAATTTTGGGGGAGCATCTTCTATTAGTTGATGAGTAGAGTAATCCTCTATATCTAGGCAATCCTCCTCTGACTCACTAGTAATGTAACAATCATGCAAAATTCAGAATCATCGACTGGTCTGACTGTACCAAATCCGAGACCTTCTTTTGAATTTGGAGTTTGACTTTTAACATTCCATAATTTTTTAAGAAGTTACAATTTATCTTTTGGCATTTGTTTTAGTAAGTGTTCCTGTTGAATTAACTTTTGAACACAAGGCGAGAAGTAACCAAAAGGCAATTCCATTAATTCATTAGGATCATCATCAAAATTTACATGTTTTTCAAGCTCAGTAGAGATAGAAGCACAGTAAAATTTGATTGGCTTTGTTCCAGCACTACAGATTTTCTTGACCTCTAAACTCTCAATCTTTTGAGGGAGAATCGGAGTAAGGGTCATAGCATTCACATAGTGGTTTATCCGATCATACATTGTTTCATATTCATTTTTCTCTGTATCTTTTAGGGATTTCTTGTATAGAGGTTTTTTTCATTTTCAACTACTGGATTACAAATCCTTTCACCAGTGAATCTTTCCTCGATTGCTTTCTGTGAATTCAAGTCTGTGTGCAATGATTAAGTTGATTCTTCCTCGTCCACGTCCCTAGCCTCGAACTTGGGTGCGCGAACTAAAAGAACCTTCACCAACTCGTTGTAAGAGAGATCGCTAAATTCGCTAAATCGGAGTTGAATGGCCTCCTCTTTGTAATTCTTTTGAATCTTCATCTTTGTTTGTGATAACTTCACGAAAGAAGACAGTCTTCTTTAGAGGCGCATAGTAGCCAACATCTTCATGGATACCAACTTCATGCACTGAAAATGGTTGTAGGTCTCTTTTGATGCAATTTTCTTGACCATTTTTACAGTATTTGGTGCACTGGTGTAGAGATGATGGAACCATATAAATTTCATGAATCCATGGTAGACCCAACAGAGCGTTAAAAGATGTCTTGGCGTTGATGATATGAAATTTAGCGGGTGTCATGAGTTCTCCAACCTTCATAAGTAATGTAATTAATCAAATGACTCTTTCTCCCTTTTGGTTGAATCCTCTTAACATCATTTTATCAGCTGTAAGTTCTTGCGCTTCAGTATCCAAGTAGGCCAATGTTCGTAGGCTCATCAAGTTATGAGATGATCCAAGATCTACTAAAACTTTGGATCTACTATCTACTAAAACTTTGGACAACACAAATCTACCGATGTTGACGGAGATGTAGAGTGGACGGTTGTGGTCGACGGTACCAAGCAGCAATTCTTCATCTATGAAGGTTACCCTAGGTTGTTCTTTCAATGAACAAACTTCATCTGAGAATGTGTTGGCCAACTGAGCTAAGCAAATCTCTGGGTCAAGCAAAGTTGTAACCAAAGACTCTCTCACTCCTGTGACAGGATCGGAGCGTCGTAGATGCTTAATTGGGTCGGCAACTTCCTAAGCTGAGCTAGCACATTGTAATCTACTTTGTATGATCCTCCAATTTTATCTTGATTATGTAGTTCTTCCACTAGTTAAGGTGGGGGTATCTCCTCTCAAGTCATTATCTGCTTTCCTTTGTTTGTTGGAGCTGTTCTTGGTGGTAACACTTTTCCGCTCCTTAAGTTAACTACTGTGATTTCTTCTTCTTGAGATAACATTATTGAATCTTCCAGTGTCTCCTCCTCTTTGTCGGAAAGATCTAGGTTGATGGTAAGCGGTGTACCGTGATGCTCAAGAATTGGCTCCTCACTATCGATGCTGTCATAAACGGTGTCATTAATTTCTTCTTTGAACTTGACAACGAGTTCACCAGACTCAAGTAAAATTTAAGGATCATTTTGGGGATTGAGATTGAAGCAAGATTGGTCATAATTAGTTACAGTATCACCAAAAATAGCTAAAATGTAGCTGAAATCACAATCATTATATTCATAAGACCCCGGAGGGACAAAAAGATAATCGTACAAAGTCAAGGTTTGAGGATTTTCTTCTCCAAATCTGAGACAACTAATCTAGTAGAGGTAGCCCCTATCCTACCCCATGTGCTATCAATCTGTGTAGTGATGCTTTTCTTCTTCTTCTTTATCTTTGATGATGATGGCTCTCCTGACGAGCCATTTATCTCGAGCTTGATATGTTGAGGACTCTAAATGGAGGCTTGTCTTGATGCAGCTAGATCTTGTTTAGTATTTTCTTGGATGATCTACTCCAGACCTCATCCCATCCTCCTTCAATATTTGTAGAAGATTGTTTCGATGAATCTTGTATTTGATTGAGGACCCTTTTGAGTTCATCCCAAGTTGTACTCCATCCATCTATTCCAGTATACGTATTGATTGGGGAGATTGACTCCGCCAAAATCATATTTATGGAACCTTTTTCAGGTTCTCTTAAATACTCTTTCAGATATTCTTTCGGGATCGTTATGTTCCCTTGTTTAAGGTTCCTCTCGATCCAATCCTTAAAGATGAAGCATTCTTATATAGTGTGCCTAAGCAACCGGTGGTATGGGCAATAATTTGGTTCATTCTTCCTATCCACCTCTTCGGGCTTCTTTGGTTCTGCTAGTCTGAACTCCGGCTTCTTCATCAGATATTTGAATATTTTAGGTATAACTTATAACTTCATCTTTGAAAGAATGTGCACCATTTTACATCGTTCTGATAGGGACATTTTCTTATCCCTTGTTCGAGGTGATCCTTCTTGAGGCGGTTGTTGGTTGGATTGACTACTCTATTTCTGAACATACTGTGACGAAGACTTGTGAAGATCTTCTGCATATATCTTCATCAGCTGCTTTTCTCTATCGGTGTTTGCTACTACTCATGATTTCTTTTCAAACACTCTGGTCACCTTAGCCTTTTCGTGTGGCTCCATGTGCTTGATTTCTTCTTGAAGACTGCTGACTTTACTGAGAAGCTTCTCTAAGGATTTGATGGTGAGTCCCTTGAGCATGAAAGCTACTGGACCATGTATGCTCTTAAGTAGAATCTCAATTGCATGATGGTCTTGTAGCTGAGGTTGACATTTCATGGTAAGGTTTCTCCCCCTCAAAATATAGTCCAACAAAGTTTCGCAAGGCTTTTGTTTTTCCATCATGAGCTCTCCAATAGACATATGATGTTGCGCCCCGGCAAATCTTTTCAGAAACAGCTGTTCCAACTCGAAAAATGTTTTAACTGACCATTGGGTAAGTCAGCGTACCATTCAAAAGCAATTGCTGATAAGATGCTAATGAACTGCTAGAAGATTAAAGCTTCACTATTCCTCGTGTTGCCACAGCTGGCTCAGAAATGTGCTATATGCTGCATAGGATTTCTAGTCCCATAAAATATCTTAAAGTTTGGGGCCACAAAACCCTTGGGGAATGACACGACATTGAATTCCTCCAGGTAAGGTCTACCCTTTAAAACCAATGCACCACCCTTAGATTGGTTTAAAGTGTCCCGCACTTGCTCAACCATTTGCTTGAACTCTTTCTCTGGCATAGCACCTGATGGAGAATGCTTTCTATGTTGCTCGCCTCTGTTTGCTGAAGCAACCTCCATTCTTTCATCTATGATGTGTATGATCTCCGGCTGATTGATCTCTGGAGAAGCCAATTGTGGCGCTTGTGATTGCCTCTGAATAGTGGCCATGACGGTCATGGTTGCGGCCATTTCTTCCATTCTTTTCTTCATCCCTTAGGAGGATAGCCCTACGCAGCTCATCTATGGCATTCTCTTCGGTGTGAGGTTGAGCCTCGCACGCAGATGTGGTGACTCTGGTTTCAATTACATGGACATCCTTGAAATCTTCCTCTAGATAATCATTATAAACAAAATTTTCATCATCACTATCAACGGAAACTCTGTGTTCCTGAGCCAACTCAGAAATCTCGATCCTGAGCCTCTCAACTTTTTATTCTCAACTTTTTATTTTTATTCAATTATTGATTCCTTGATTGCTTTAAGATCTGGAGGACCCTGATGGACCTCCTCTTCTTGTTCCTCCATCTCGCTGGCTATTGTTGCGACGAAGTCAGATTTTTTGGACCCTGGCTTTATTCCATGTTCTAATCCCGCGAACTTACCAGACTGTATCGGTGCAGTGACCTTGGGTACCCATACCTTTTTCTTTTTTGACGATGATGTCTCAGGATGGAGTGTCTAAGTTGAAACATCGGTACATTGAGGGAAAATATGCTCCCTGTGGTGTAGACCGGCTATAGTGTCAGGTAATCATCTTGTCTTTGCATTTGGGATTGTAGGAATATCTCTATAATGGGTGATGGGTAAGATTTTCATACCTGGTCTCGACTTAACCGGTCGATGGCCTGCGGTCCTAGTGGCAGTATTATCAGTAGTAATCACTGCAGTATCAACCATGTTCCCTAAACGGAACCAAAAGGGGATGCGCGTAGGTGGCACTCCAGTTTTCTTGTGAGACTGTCTGGCGGACTTGACATCCTTCAAAATTTCCTTCTTCATGCAAGGGGAAATTACATATCCACTCGTTTAAGTAACTTGCTAACTGAACATTCTTCTTTGGCATCTAGCCTTTTGAAAACTGCACTGACTCAAGTGATAGGAGTGAACTTCTTTCTCTCCTCACCATGTCTATGAAATGATGGTAATGCGATAGCGATTCTCCGGATATTCTCATCTGCATCGGTATTTTTCAGAGGATGGAATTTATTCCCTCGTAGGAGTGGATAAATTTCCGGTAACACTTCTTCATTTTGATGAGGTTCCTCCTCAACGGGTGTCTCCTCAGGAGCCTCGGCTTTGATGGCCCTCCGAACCCTTCTATTATGGTTCCTTTTTTGGGTTCGGGTCAGTGGTACAGTCCTTGAGCTTGATCTGATTTCAAACACGGGTGGTGAGACAATTAATCCCTCAGTCAAATCTTTAATAATCATTACTTCTTTCCCCTTAGCAGCAGGAGGGATAGCAGGTTTGGCAGGTGTCATGACGACAGTAGTTTGACCTTCTTGTAAGCAGGGAAGTCTTGAAGGTAGCTTAGGTTGAATTCTACAAACGGTTCCTGTATTTCGATAGCGGCAAACTTCATCACTACAAACGGGGTTTTCCCGAGGATGACCTCACGATTTTCAAATTCGGCTCCAAATTTGATGGTAGGAGTGAGGTGGCGGGCTTCGTGGCTCGTTGGCAGGTTGCAAGAAAAGGTCAGCGTTGGGTAGGCCATTGCAGCAGGCTTGAAAATAGATTTGGGGTTAGCTATATGGCCGGTTAGCTATATGGCCAAAACCTAGTAATTTTTAGTGCAAGCACTGAAAGTAGAGGTTGATCTATAGACTAGGCGGGTCTTAATTTATGGGTATTTTAAAATTTTGTTTAAAATTTAATTAAAAAATCAAGAGGTGGAAAATTTAATTAATATAGGAAAATTTTAAAGTGCTCGCAACACAACACAATTTGGTTTAATTTGCAGATTAGCAAATCAAATTTAGAAGGGAGATGCGAAGTGTTTAGAACCCAATGTGCGACTTATTTACAAACAAACAATGCCAAAGTGGAACTAGTCCACCGACACACCTATTGGGGGTCCGACCCCACATGAAAATTTTAAAAGTCCTTAATGGCCTCCTGAACCCTTCTGTTCAAAGGTGGTTGAACAGTTAGTCCTAAATTCCAAGGAGTTGGTTGTACCTTCCCCAAGGCAGAAATGGGTAAAGTATGCCAATGGAAGAAGGGTAAATTGGTCCAATAGGGACATAAACACATTATTGATGTGTGAAGATAATATTTCTTGAACTGAATGGAGAGAAAAGCTTATCCCCAGAGAGTCGCCAGAAGCTGTCGGTGCTATTTTTGGTTGGAGGAGTTGCCCGTAAGAAGCTGTCGGTCACCGGAATTGAAATCTTGTCACCCACTTCAGAAAGATGTTTTAATTTACATATATATTTAATTTTAAAAAAATATGAAATCAAACTGACCTCATATTTTTCATAATTTAAATGAAAGAGCAATGTACCTCAAATCCTGTATCTATCCCGAAGGATAAATACAAGACTTGAGGATGAGGCTCGATCAAATAAACTAAGGAATATATGACATCTTTTGGTCTACGAAACCTTTGTATTTGCCGACAAGTTCCCCTATTTAATATAAAGAATTAAATATGGTTTATATTAAGTTGGGTTCGGACTTGCTTCTTATAAAGGCAAGCCCTCATAGTTAATTACATCTTAAGAGACCAAAGTCATCTAAGAAGACTCTCGATAAAAATCAAGAAATATTATCTTCAAGGAGTTTCAAAGGGTAGGAATTTTCAATGAGATCAAAAGTAAAGGTGTGAAAGGAGATTGGTTCAAATTTGGAACATTTTGTTGTAGATTCTAAAAAAGGAAGAGCTAGGGGATGTCATGGATCTAGAGGAGAACCCTGGTGACTTCCCAAGCTATCGTAATGTTTGGCTTCATTTCTGAGGAGAAATATTTAGGTGTTTCATCTTGCCAATTTTATTAGTTAGGGCTTACATTCATGTGAACTATCACACAACTAGCCTGGAAGATGTGAGGATTCAGGTCATGACGAACGACGACCTCAAAATTCTAAGACGAGTTAGGGCTAATATTGTATAGCAGGGTTATACGAAAACCTAAAGATAAGATGAAGATTTAAATTTCATAAGCAAGCAACCTCGAAGTCAAATGGCTTTGTTGTTTAAGTCTAAGGAAGGAAGATTGGTTTAGCTAGGGAAGACAGGTTTTTCTGTTGAAGATGGTTGTGTTGCAAGTTATGATATCAAATGAGGTGGACCTATGGTTGTAGTTCTTTAAATTTTATAGGGGCATGTTAAAATATATTAGAGCGACACCGGTTAGGATTTTATAGTTCCTCGTTCCGGCACCACTATTTTCTATTGGATTCACTTAGTCCAAATGAATTTACTAAACTCAACTTAATGAGCTCCATAATTTCATTTAGACTGTGGGAAGCCTCATTAGCAACCGTAGGTTACCTTCTCTGTGGAATTCCTAATCATCCGATAGAGACATCTTAACTTGAACATTTGTAGTTTTGTGTGATGTTTGTGATTAAATTTTGAGTTGTTTTATATTTTGAATGTTGTGGCAGTGATTTTTATCTTGGTTGATTTTAGTTTTAGTTTTGGTTTTCCTTTTGGTTTTGGTTTTGTGGCTATCCTGATAGTTTTAGTTTTCATGCAGGGTGACATTGTTGTTTAGCATGCAAATTTTGCAGGTATAAAAGTACAATATGAAAGTACAAGAAAGACAACAATGAAAACTGTAAAAGTATATCTGGTGAGTCTTCTCGTTCCATCACCTGAAACTCAAAATGCATGTCAGAGAATTTTATATGAAGCAAGGAAGTAAAATTTTGATGACTTACTTAACCCTAGGTTATATCTTGGTGGGTCCTTAGGAGTTTAATTAAGGATGATTTTGTCAAGTAAAACATATTAAGTTTAGTAGATCTCCGAGGCATCCAACATATTTAGAGGAAGAAGCAGGTCCGTGCTACTCTCTCACTACGTGGTGGAAAATCCGGAGCTATTTTAAACTTATGCTTAATAATTCATCCTGTAAACACCCTTAGTGCTCAGTGAGCATTGATGTCTCAATTATCCCTAAGAATAGGGTAATTATCACTCGTGATTCAATTTAAGAATTATGTGGGTGAAGACTCTTAAAGAGGCAAGTTTAAGAGACTTAGCCAAATTTTGACTTGGGCTTGTAGTATTTAAAAGTTGTTTTAATGATGTTTACTTTTCTAATCCTTATTTAAATGAACTTGATTTACCCTTAAGTCACTACTAAGCCCTTAAAACTTTGGTGTGTGTTTTAGTCATTGCAAATGAAATTGACTTATAAGTGATGGTGATGATACATGTTTTTTTTTGTTTTTTTGTTCATCAAATAGGGGTATTAAATTAGTGAGTTATTAACCCCCAAAATTATACCCCTAAATCTAGGATCATTTAATCGGTTAGACTCCCAAATTTATGTAATTTAAGGAAATTACAAATATATCCTTTTTAATTAAGACAAGGGAGGTTAGTTTCTACCAGCTAAACCCTTATGTTTCAAAAATCCAAATATGTTAATTAGAATCAAAGATTTCACATTTTCCTTTCTGAAATTAGGGCTAAATGTTAATTAAGGCTAAATTTCCAAAATTACACATTTTCCACTAAAGCTGTATCACTTCATAATTCATCAAATTTAATCCAAATGACTTTGGAATTTTTATCCTACCTCACTCATGGGTCAATTGAGACATCAGAGGAGAAAGTGTGATTTTTCAAAATTTAATTTATCTATATAATTATTTTCATGCAAAAATGATATTTTTCAAAGAAAATTTGCTAACTTGACCAAAGATGAAGCCTAATCACTTAAAATTTTTACTGGAGGTAGACCTAGACTAAAGAAGCCTTTGGACCAAATTTCATGATTTTTTTAATTTTATTTGAAGTTTAAGAATTATTTTAAGTTTTGCATATTTATTAAATATAAAATATTTTAAGTGGGGAAAATTAAGTTTGTATTTTTGAAAAATCTTTCTAAGGTTAGAGAACCTAGAGAAGAAAATTTTATATTTTTTCTGAGTTTTGTTTGATTTATTGGAATTATTTTAGTGAAAATCAATTTTTAGCCTTTAAAAATTATTTTTAAGCTTGAAAATACAATATCTTTAATTTAAAAAATCAAGAAAAAAATCTCAATTGTTCCTAAGTGCTTAAGAAGTAATTTAGAATATTTCCATGAATTTTATTATTTTTGTGATTTTTATGGATTTTTAATAATTTTAAATATTCAAAATGGGCTAAAAAATCAAGTTTTTATTTTAAACGTCATTTTATTTATATAAAATCATTTTATTTTTAGAAAATATCTCTGATCACAGAGAACTCAAAAAACAAGTTTTTATAAATTTTTGAGTTATATTTTGATTTGTAAAAAATCATTTAATTGCTAAAATGATAATTATCTTTAAAAATCAACTTAGGCCATCAAATGAACTCAAAATGCTTTAAAATTTTTATGGTGAGTTCTTTGGATCCTAAACAACGGTGGAGATCAAAATTCAAGTATTTTGTTGTTTGTATTTTTCAAAATTAATTAGCTTAGTGATTTAAGGTTTGTAAAGATTAGGTGTATTTTGAATGACTTGGCTCATGAGAAAAGAAACTTGGCTCATGAGAAATTTTTCTAAAGGTTCTCTAGTCATCATAAACCTTCCAAAATTTTCTTGGATTTTTCTAAGCAACATGCTAATTTCAATGATTAATTTAAGGAAATAATGCACATAAATTTGAAAAATATGAGACTCTGTCTAGGGACCTCTTCTGACTTTGGAAAAATCAGGGAATGTTCCTTTTGATAGAGGCTACAACATACGAAAAATCTAAGCTATGATGAAATGCCTATATGCATGGAGAATCAAAAGATTTCTAACCCTAATTATTTTTAAAAAAACAAACATGCATCAAATGGGAATAAAATTTAATCCACACTATTTTCCTCTATTCACTGAGCAAGAGGGTATTTTTATTTTATATTTGTCATTTTTCTACACCATGATATGGATTTTTGAAGTTAAGGGTAATTTTGTGAATTATTTAAATCCCTATTTATCTATTTAAATACAAGGCGCCACATCAACCTTCGACGGCTCCGAAGCTCCACGCGGCACGCTACCATTTGACGACCCCGTCCACTACAGCTCTGACTTGGCCCGCGATTTATGTTCCGAATCACTGTTCGGCTTGATATCGACCGTCCATCCGATACACGTCCGATCGAACAACGCTCCATCATCGCCTCTGATAGCCTAGCCCGAGGACCATTCTTCTTCTAAGCTTGGTATCTCCCTCATTTCTCAACCAAATTAAATGATTTTTTTTAAAATGCTCGTCTAGACTAGAGGAACATATGATTATGATGCCATGAAATATACTCAAAACAAATGAAGAGTTCAAATAGGCTCGAGAGAAGAAGAAGTTTATACCTTGGCTCTAAGAAGTGAAGCCTCAATCAGAGGTTCTTGGCACGTTCGTTGGGGTCCAATGAGGATAGGGATTGAGCCTCTAGTCTTAGTAAAATTCCTAGACCCAAATTCGACCATGGCTGATTTTAGGTGTTGGTATAGAGCTATGCTAGAGGCAATTTCAGAGGGTAATTTGATGGGGCTTTACCTTCTCTTGCTATTGTGAAGGTGTGGGCACAAGTAATTGGAGTTTGGTGGAGTACTAAGGGATGTTATGTTTCTGCCCTAATTTTTAAGCTCAAAATTAGGGTTACACAGGAGGAATCAGGGCAAAACAGTGATTCTAATGAGCTGTGTAGGTCTCAAGGAAGCTCAAGGAGTGATTTGGAGGTCTCTCTCTGAGAAAATTTCAACTCTCCTTCCATGACCGTGGAGGTGAGTTTTTATAAAATTGGCTTAGGGTGGCTCTCAGGGCCAATGTTTGAGTGCATTGTCATGCTTAGGTGGAGGGCAAAGAAGCTATATAATTTGATTTAATTGAGTTTTGATTTGAGTGAGGTGGCCTCTGGGTTTAATTTTGGTGAAATTCAAGAGGGGGTGGCCCTCAGTTTTGGCTTCTCCGGTGACTAGGCCGGCTGGCCATTGCAGGGGAGGTGACTATGAGCTCAGGGATCTCAGAGGAATATGTCACAATAATTTAATGGGTTGAGGTTTAGGTTTGGCAAAAATATCTAAAGCCTAAGCAAATATGGAAAACATATCCCTTAATTTAGGGGTCCTTTGGTCCATGTCTTAGTTTAGGTGGTTTTAAAAGGTTTATGTTGGCCACTAAGGTCCAACTAATGGCTGTGAAATCATTAATTTGGTGACTTTGGGGTAGTTAGACCATCTTTAGTTCAAGGTTTCAATGTGGGTTCAAGTGATCAAAGCTTGGGTTTGGACTAGGCTATTTGAGCCCAATTGATTGATCAACATTGTGTAGATGATTGTGATGAAGATTTTTGGTGAAGAATTGAAATAATTTTGAGTTCAATTAGAGGGTCAATTTGAAAGTTTTTTTAAATTTAGTCAATTTGGGCATGTTGGGCTAGGCTAAGTCTAGATTGAATGGTTCAAATGATCAAGGGAGATGTTTTGAAGGTTTTTCATGAAGGAATGGAGTGGAAATTTTGGGGCTAAGGCCATCAATTTGGTGAGATTTTGAGACATGGCCAATTTGGGGCAAATTTGGGGTTCTTTGGACTTAGGTTGAAATCAAATGAAATTGAGGCTTCACCAAGGCAAATTTAAGGACAATTTTGATGTATGGGAATATTATGAAAGTTTTTAAACACAAATTGTGGCAAGTTGATTTGGCCATGGGTTCAATTTAGGGTTTTGATCTAAATCAAAGTCGGGTTCAAATAATGGACTAATTGGGCTTAAATTTGGTATATATTGGTCATATCAAGAGTTAATTTGAGTTTAGGATTGAAATTGGGGTAAATTGAGATCAATTTGATAAACATTTGAGGTGATTTGGGGAAAATATGGGCCTTTAAAGGGTAATTTGGGGGTTTTGTTCAAAGATGGTTAAATTGGCCAGATTGGGTTATGTGGTAGTTGAGAAAAATGAAATTGAGAATATTTAGGAGGTTTTAAAAAATTTTGCGATTTTTTAGAATTTTCGGAACTTTGGGGTAAGGAGGGGTATTTTGGTAATTTGACCAATTTTGATGATTTTGGGTAGTTTGGGTGTTTTCAAGGTGTTTAAAATGATTTTTGAACCAACTTGGGTATTTTGGGTAAATTTGGGAATTTTGGCCAAATTTGGGGTCCCAAGGGTATCTAGGTAATTTGGGGGAATTTAGGGGCAAAAAACTAAGTTGGGTATCTTGGTAGAGTTGAGGTACCAACCACTATTAATAAGCCATGGACCAATGGAAACCTTATTTTGTGTCCTCTATGTAGTGGTCTTAGCCAAACCCTAGCCTAGGGCTAGTGGGTTTAGGGGACCACTTACATGATTCTCCAAAAGTATCAAGGGACCAAAGCCTAGAAGCTTTAAGGTTGTGAGTGATTGTGAGTGCAAGTATGTGTCTTAAGCCCTAGACCAACACCTAGGGTCAAACCTAAGGTCCAACATTCCTAAGGGTGACTCTCATTGAGCTCCCCCATAATGACCCCACCTACTAAGTGCTAGAAGTTAGGATCAATATGTGGAACTTCAAGTTGAGTAGAGAAGAGGGTAGAATTTCTAATTGTGAGAGCTCCTTTTCTAGTTGTCTAAGAATAGTCAATAGGAAAGTCCTACGGCTAGACCTTAGGCTACTAAAGATGAAAAACTAAACCTAAACCAAAAGTGAGGTCAACACTATGTTGTTAAAATAATCTTCTCATGTTGAGTTAAATTTGAATTGTTGTATTTGAAGTTAGCTCAATGTCTTAACTAATCCATAAATTAAGAACAAAGGGTTAATTTAAAAAATTAATTGAAATTTAAGTTGGTGAACCACCACTTGGGGTATGTTTATAATGCTTAGGGTATTTGAACTATGGCTTGAGATTGAAGTGTTTTGATGTTTCATTATCAATTAGGCATCTTCAACTAATCCTCAACACATTTAGATTGAACCTAATCAACTGTCAAGTTCCAAGGACTTAAGGGTAAGTTTGTAATTTTTAAAAAGTTTATGAAGTGTGCTTTAATATTAATTGAAAGAACTGAATTTTATTTTATCCAATGATGAAGGGGTTGAAATCAGTGATAAACTATTTGTTCTAATTCATTCCCCTACTTTTGAATCATCTTGACTCATTTCTTCTTCCAATTCAATTTTTTTTTTAATTTATGAATTTTTCCTTTTATAAAAATTATCATAAGTGAGTTGCTACCCTATTATTTTTCATATTTCAATCATTTCAGTGGACTAACTATCATCATTTAATTAATTCCCCTCTTATTAATCCTAAAATTCATGGTTAAGGTGCAAAATCTCAAAATTATGAATACACCCTTAAGGTTCACACACTAAAACTTTCAATTATTAAGTCTAAAGTCAAGAAACTTCATTGACCTATCATTTATGAAACAATTAAATTAACAAAGAAGAAATTACATTTCTCTTATTTTTATTTATATTATATAATTATTTATACTCAAAAATAGTGATTTTTTACATGATAATTAATTTAACTACTCAAAATAGGTTCTCTGTCCTTAAGAAATTTTTCATATGTTGTCCATGGTCATAGGACCAAGCAGGGTTAATTTTATGAATTTTTAAAATATAATTTAATTTTTCATATTTTTTAAGGGATTTATGAAAGAAAATAAGATAGAAACTACAATTGCATTCAAAACCAAACTTATATTTTTCCCTGGTTTTTATGACCACAGAGAACTCACCAAACGTGATTTTGTATTTTTTTAGTTATATTTTATTTTTAATAATAAATTTACTAAAGTACTGACATTCCATTGAAAAATAAGAACTATATGGTTACAAGTGCTCTCTGAGTTTGAAAAAATTAGAGAACACTCCTAACAATAATGCTAACTGATACACCTAAAATATATAGTATTTATGTACACATTTTTATACTTATTTTTTAGGATATTGTGCTCTAATAGAAGGTGTTTGTGTGTCTTTATTTTCAGGTACAACTAAATGGATGAAATATGGTGAAACAGTGAAAAAAAATCAAATTTGGAGCAAGAATGAAGGTGTGAAAATGATATGTAGCGCCTAAGCTCGCAGGACTGACGCTTAAGTGCCAAAAGACATAGAAGGTCGTGCCTAAGAACCAAAGACCCCACACTTACATGTCAGGTAGTTCTGATGAAAATTAAAGGAATTTTGGATGAATTTTGAAGGGGTGTTTGAAGCAACTCTTGGTGAAAATGTGGAGTATAGTTAATGGGCATGAAAATATATTGAAATGGCTCTTCAAAAGAGGGAACTCTTGAAAGATTCATTGAATGTGGACACATTTTGAAGAAGCACCAAAGCACTTTTTGGAAAAATAAAATAAAAAGGAGGACTCGTATTGAATTAAGATACATAAAAGACTTAGGCCACTTTTAGATAGAAGAAAGAAAGGAGTTGTAGGATTTTATTTTGGGCTTCTTCTCACTTTTCTCATTCCTAGTGAAGTAGATAGTGATTAGATAGTTCTATGTAAGAATGTGTTGTAGTTGTTAGTGAAATAGAGAGATTTTTAACCCTTTAGGGTTGGGCGACCAGACCTAGGGAGGATTGTAAGAGAAAGGAAAAGATTCAAAAGAAATTCAAGAGTTTAGTGTAGAGAAAATTGAGATAAATTTTTATCTTTGTGACTATATTTGGTTTTAATTTAAACTTCTTGTGTTTTTACATGATTTCTTCTTTTAAACTTAATTATTGTTATGTTTTCTCCATGAATTATGAGTATTTTTCTTTATCTTTTTCCTTAAAATGATAAGTAATTAAGTGTTGGATGGATGTTTTGTGAAATATTGATCTATAAAGCTGGAATAAGTTGTGATTTAATCCTTGTACTTCATTTATTTCTTGATTTGACCAATTAAGATGTTAATATTTTTTGTGAGTCCATATAAGATCCGTGATGATATTGTCTCAGTAAACTAATGATAGAATCACATGAGATTGTACGAAAGAGAATGTAATTCATATGATTGAGTGCAAAGATATAGGGAAATAAACTATGAAGGGTGTAGAGTTAGAGGACCTTAGAGTGATAGACTAAAGCCCTCAATCCGGTCTATTGTTTTAGGTCTAGATACGAGAGGTTAGCCCCCAGGTGGAGGGAGAAGAGGGTACTCTAGAGTGAGAGCTAGTATCTTCCCTACCTAGGCCGTTTTCAGAACTATTCAAACTTTAGATTATCTGATGTTCTTTATAATGTCTCTAGTAAGGGTAAAGAATAATATTACAACTATTTAGCACAGCACAATTTAAATACTCTCACAACAGAATTCCTATGCTTATTACTGACTCATGATAAGAAAAAAGATATTTTATTTGTATTTCTTTCATCTTACAAAAATCTAGTTAAATTTAGTTATTTGTATACTTTTTTTATAATTATCAAAATTACCAAAAAGAATCAAACTTTCATTCCTACCTTAATATCTATAGTGTGAGTAAGACTCTTTTTCAAAATAGAGTTTGTTATCTAATTTCTTCTTAAGTGTTTGTAGTTCTCCCTGTGGGTTTGATATTTCAGGGCTTAATAGAAAAATTATATATTACTTGATAACGATATATATGCTTGCATAGCATCCTAATATTTAAATATAACATTTGCACTCTTACTTTCCTCAGAGTCAAGTATTTGGCACCGTTGTATTAAAAGAATAATATTTAAATATAACAGTTGCACTCTTACTTTCCTCGGAGTCAAGTATTTGGCACCGTTGTATTAAAAGAATTATAAATAAAGAGAATTGAGAATCTAACAACACATACATCGTAGTACTATTGTACCAGATAGGGATCAAGCTTTTGGCTATTTTTGTCAGGAAACTTTCATCTAGTTTTTAGCAGTGGAGTCAGAAGAAGTATATAAAAGAAAAAGGGGTCACTACAAACCCTCAAAATTTCGAGTCAAAATGATAAAGTATTTTTTTTAATTAAAAAAAATTTTGACCAAATAATTATTTTGCAAAAAAACACTAAATAATTTTTTTTAGGCAGCAATTTCTCCTCTGTTCATTGAGCACTAGAGTATTTTTATTTAATTTTTATGAGCTTTATACACCAAGACATGATTTTTTGTGTAAATTATTTTTTTAGAAATTAAATAAAAAAATTCCCGTTTAAACTTAACCATAGCAAAATTACATAAAATCATAATGACATCAAAATGTCATGCAAACACAACAGTAAAATAGTGCAAATTACTTCATATCATCACTGGAATATAACACATGTGATGTAGTGTTGATAAAGTGGCAAAATATTGACAATAAAAATAATATAACTCTAGAAAAAAAACCCATGAATAATATAAGCTGAGTTAAATAGTAGAACAGTAAAAATAACACAAAAATACTACCATGAATACAACATAAAATAACACATAGCTTGAAAACCATCCAACTTAAAATGTTATGATATCACTAAATACTTAACCAAATCAAGTGGAGTTTTTTTTATAAATGATCATCTCATAGATTATAATATATCCATAAGGCTATGTAGGAATGATGTGTTCATAAATTTTACAGAAATCCAAAAATAGCTAGAAAAAGAGGTATTTTTCTGGTTTAACTTTGCGTAAGAGGTGAGGCCTCAATTGGATGTTTGTAGAAGCTTTATTTGAGGCCTAGGATCATCCTCCAAGTGCTATATTTCTTAGAATAAGGTCATGCATCAACTTGACCAAAAATAAGGTGCTTGGATTTGGTCTATGGTTAGGTTAGGTTAGGAAGCTTGGGGCAAGGGATTTCTTATGGAGAAAGTGATTTCATGGTGTGTGGATGCTTGTGGAACAGTTGGATTGAATTTTGGATGAAGTTAATGTGGAGGCCTAGAAGAAGTTCTTTGATAGAAAAGGATGAAAGAAGGTAGAAATAAGCTTAGGAAATTTGTAGGAAAGTTTAAAAGTAAATGGGCAGTACCTTCCCAAGTAAATTGTCAAAATCCCTTAGTCATGGCATGCTGGTGGATTTCTAGGCCAATCGAGGTGGCCAAGTAACTTAAAAAATGTTGCCATGGTGGTGATGATGTGGATGTTAAACTCCAATGAAAAGAAGCCACATAAGATGGGTGGACTTGGGTTTTGTTATGAGTGGGTGTATTGATATTTTTGAGGTTTTAGGTGGCTAGGCCATCAAGATCAATTTCAATTTAATAGGGTAGCAAAAAAATGACGGTAAAACCATTTTTTAATGCCAAAAATCTAAAGGATTAATTTTAAAGTAGAAAAGCCTTGAGATAAGTTGTGTTTAACCATGGTTAAACCAAAAAAAGGTTTAGAGTGGCTTCCTAGGTTACGAAGATGGTTGGCTTGCTCAAGGAGGCGAGTGAAAAAGTCTTTAAAGCTTGTTTTGTCTAAGGTTAAGTCTCATCATTCTTTTTTTTGTTAAAGTGGGGTAATAAGCGGGTTTAAGACATTGGAAGAAGCCCTAACTTTTACCATTTACGAAAATTTGAAGTGTATTAGGTCTACATAGCTGAGCATCATTTAGCGTGGAGAAATAGGTCTAAAATTGCAGGCATTGTGTTAATTTCAAAAAGAATCGCCGACTTAGAGCTATTTGGGCATTTAATCACCAAAGAAAATTGGGCATATTGGCAATTAAATGAACCGTGGGTTGTTTGACGGTGTTATTGGTGATTAAATCATCAATTACGCGATATTATCTGTAGTTTTTTGCAATGCATGTTCTGTGGTGTTATTAGTGGTTGCATTTTAGATGTATCGTGGGTATGTTGCATGCTTGCATCTTTGTACAACAGAGGGATTATGGGGAGTCATGTTGGACCGCGGGGCTAGTAGTATCTTGGTGTTAGGGTGGGTGTATTTTGGCTTTTTTTGGTATTATTGAGGGTTTAAGGCACATTTTTGAAGAGTTATCGAAGGTATACAAAGTTTGTGTTATTGGGTGTGTTATTGTCATGTTATTAGATAATATTGAGTTGTATTACGATATTATTGCATTTGTGTTTGAGTTTTAATTGTTAAGACTTGCTTTTCAATAAAAATCATGTATTTTTATTTTATCTCCATGAATTCTGAGTAGTTTTTCTTCTTTTCAATAAAAATCATGTATTTCAATAAAAATCATGTATTTTTATTTTATCTCCATGAATTCTGAGTAGTTTTTCTTTCTTTCTCCTTGCATATGGGAATTAATCTTGTGAGATGAGAATGATTGAAGGATTTCTTTTTATTTTAAAAATTGTGATTAATACTTACTTTTCAATAAAAATCACTTTTCAATAAAAATCATGTATTAAATTGTGATTAATACTTACTTTTCAATAAAAATCATGTATTTTTATTTTATCTCCATGAATTCTGAGTAGTTTTTCTTTCTTTCTCCTTGCATATGGGAATTAATCTTGTGAGATGAGAATGATTTAACGATTTCATTTTATTTTAAAAATTATGATTCCGTTGTCACTGATTCTTCATTGAGTTTGCAAATTGGCCAATTGTGAGGTTAACATCTGTTGAGAAACATAATGACTCAGGAGGGCTATGATTTCACCCAATTTATGGATGCCACACTCATCTTATAAGGAGGGCGACCACAATCTAAGGAGAGTGCAAATAGAAAGGGAGATAAGTTTTGGTGGGCATCAAATTGATTTTTCTTGTGTGATAGGCTAGATTCTTTTGTCAATTTGATCTTGAGTTTGAAACTAAGGGTCCTTAGTAGGTTTTATAGAGTGGGTATAGTGGGTAATATAGAATTGAGAGGCTAGAATCTACTCATCACTAATACACAAGCTGGTATAAACTTAAGGTTAGCCATTGTTCTTTACTAGAACTGAGAGGGAGGAAAGAATATGTGTGCTCCTATTTGTCACAACACAACATTTTATATTTTTAATCATTCAAATCCTACACTGATTAAGATCTCTTTGCAAGGAGAAATATCTTTCCTTAATATTAAAACTCTTTTAAACTCTATCGGTCTTTTAATAATAGCTTCTTCCTTTGCAATAACAAGAGATGAGGCTAAAACAGGAGCAGAAAACCAAAAAATACTTTTACCAGAATAATTCCTGCAAATATCGCCAATTCCAGCAATCAATTGAGTCCAACTTCCATCAATATTAAACTTTAGTATGCCCATAGCATGTGTTTTCCACAAAATCAAACTAATCATAGATTTATTCTTCAAGAAGGAGTAACATTAAATTTATGAAAAATCTTCAGCACATCCATATTGAAAGATTCCTTAAATCTGCCAAACATCAACATCTTAAACATAAAACTTTTAATGTAATTAAAATAATAAAGGTTATATATCATATGGCTAGCATGTTTACTTTCGTTCCCTGTAGCACAAATAAACAAAAAAACTACAGTAGGAATCAAAGCACAAGAACAAACCGTCAACCTTTCTCCAAGAATTAATCACTTTATCAATAGACTGAAATGCCACCCAATTCCACTTCCTGTATAAAAGAGAGAAAACCAATTCCCACTCCTCACTAGTAAAGAAATAGTTACAGAATAAATGATCCACCTCTTCTTCATTCATCTATGTAAAGGACACATTAATTGCAATCGAATACCCTTCAACTTCAAAAATCAGTAGGAATAATTTTATTAAGTAGCCTCCAAAAGAAAAAGGATTGAGAGGGTTTCAAAAATGAATTCCAATCTCACTTGAGATCAATACCACTTGAAGGAATAAAGGAATTAACAAAAATATTATAAGAACAACAGAACAATTAAAATTTTTACTCTGCACCGACAACGTCAGACTAGCACCGACAATGCCACAGCAGCGCCCGTTTCTAGAAGGTTCGATGTATTTGGACGATTTTTGAAGAGTTTTTGGAGGCTCCTCTCAGAGAACCGACCTTAGGCTTTATTTTGGGCCAAAATTCATCAAGAAAGTGACTCCTTTTCACTCTAAAGACATTTCACCATGCTCCATTTTTGTCATTCTTCATAATCCATCTTAATTCCACCACCATAATGGAGTCCATTAGTAATTTTTCTTTTATAATTTAGAGTTTTTGTGGTGAGATTTAGTTTGAAGCTTTCTGTAAGAGTGTTGGAGAAGGAGAAAGTAAAAGTCAGAGATATCTTATTCCTGCATTTCTAAGGAAAGGCTATAAGGGATTTGCTTTGAGAAAGGGTTTCAGATACGTTTTGTTGGTTTATTATAGTTGTATGAACTTTCTTTTATATATAAAATTTGTGTTTTGTTGTGTCTTTCTCATGAAGTCTGAGTAGTTCCCTCTGAGTAGTGAGTAGTTCCCTCTATTTTTCTCCCTACTCTGAGATATGGTGAAATGAAGAGATAATATGATGTGCCAATATTAAAATATAAAATAAATTGTGATGATTTTTCAACTCCAAACTTAATTTACATTTTGATCTAACCAATTGAATTTTAAAATATGTTGTGAAACATATGATCCTGAAAATGGAGTATGAGTTCTACAACAGAGTGAGGATCACATTTGATTTCATGGAGGAGTTTCATGGAGGAGAAA